>NW_025335780.1:2727856-2830437 GCF_004798865.1 Varanus komodoensis
CCCACCCACCCTTTTGTTTTAGTCCAAAAATGGGATTGCATGCAAACTGAGATACCACCTGCATTTAGATTCATTCCAGGGTCTTCTCCAATGGCCTTCTAGCCTATGTCCTTCTCGTTTCAGGGTCTCTGTATATTATACTATGCATAATTACCTTAGAAAGGTGTCAGCCCTGGGAAAATGAAGGTGACGAACCCGTCTATCCCTAATCAACAGCCATGTAGGGAACAACTTCACTCTCCTGTCTGATTCAGCAGGATGTTGTTTTTCTGTGCAGAGGGTTACATTCAAAATCCATCCTATGTCTGCATGGAACTTTTACTTATTTCTAACCTTGCTGCTCTTTTGCTTCTATATTTACTGCATGTTTATGGATTCAATTGAGGCTTAATAGTTTCACTTTTGATTTCATATAAGGAGGATATAAATTAATAGTCTAACAGTGCTATCCTGAATTTTGTCACTGCAGCTGGAAAGGAATGATGGAATGGGAGGTTGACAAAGAATAAGAATCTTCCTTTGACAGCAGGGGATATCTTCCTCTTCCTCATCTTCTTCCTTTTAAAAAAGATATTTTTTGGTGAGAGAAGTGGTGAGAACGAAGGTTTTATCTTCTCCCACTGAATCATAACCCAAATTCAAATACGGGCTGCACACGTTTACATTAGGGGAAGGAATGAGTGAGATTTCACTTGCACATTGCATGATTTCCTCTAAACTGGAATTGCAGCATTATGCTAACATTCAGTAGTTTGCAAAATCGACAGCAAATGCCACAGGTGAGTTTGACACTAGTTTCCGAAGAAGGGCCTTTTAGCTAGATTTGCCATGTCATATTTTATTAAGTCACAAATTGCTAGTGAAATCATTATATCAAAAGTCTTACAGCCAGTAAATTAATATAATCTCCCACTAGTTACTGACAGAATGTTTCTGCATCCTCATGATAATGCCAATGGGCTTAGCACTTTTTCTTTATTTCTCAGAATGGTAACTCAGTGAAGCTGAAAAAATATTTTATACAAAGAATCTGTTTGACTGAAAGATAACTGTCATAAGCAAAACGGGCAGAAGAGAAGAAATCGCTCATGGAGATTGCCAATACTTTTAGAGCATTAATAGCCCATCTGTGCAGGTCCCTGCCACCTGAAAAAATAAAGATTATAATATTAGAAGCAGCATTAGAAACACAACAAAACACTAGATTACCCTGGCCATGATCCGGTGGAATTTGATCCAGGAGCATATGGGGTGGCTTCAGCCCGAGTGAAATGCCAGCAGGTCATCAGCTCATTGGAGTACACAATTCAGGATGCAACTAAACAAGGTGAAGGTATTGAGAGATGGGAGAGGAAAGTCACTGCTTCATGGCAAAGGACACGCTTTGCATACTGGGGTTACCCAAGGAATCCCGCAACTAGGTCCCTAAAGCTCCAAACCTCATGAAAATGGTTTTTCGGTAGGAACATGGCTGAAAAGCAAAGGATCTTGTGTCCAGAGTAGAAAACCTGCCTGTGATTAACTCACCAAAACACAAAGATGAGTATCAAATAAGCACTGCGTATGTCTTGGCTCTGACTGAGATTCAAATGTGTAACTCCTTACACTCACTTGCATTCTGCAGCTGTATCATTTTTTTCTCTTTGCATATATAAATCAACTTTGTTTTATATAAAATAAGTACAGGCCTAAAAGTGGCTACTGTGTGTCCATAGCCAGCCCTGCAATCTCTTTTGTCCTTTTCCCTTCCTCCATTTCCCCTCCTTGTTAATAAATATTTTGATGCTTGGGATTTCTTTATTGATCGAGGCAAGTCAGTCCGGAAATAAAGATGCAGAATGTGATTGCTTCTGCAAATGGGTTAGCAGAGTCCAGAGAGACTCCTTGCAGCTTCCTTTTTCCACCTGCAGATAATGTAACAAACAGACTTTCATGGCAGATTGTAATGTACATAAACCAGCAAGGAAAGGACAGTCTCCCTTTCTGGTCTCCAGAGCTAATGGAAGCCACAGAAAGAACGTGGTTGCCTGGCTATGGAATTGATCGTCCTGTGCAGAGAAGGAAGAGGAACAGACCAGACTGCAGCCGCCCCCATCAAAATGTCCCAGGACAAGAGAGGCTCAAGGTGACCCCAGCCAAACTCTCTTTTGCGACTTCTTAGCCGAGATGTTTTTTCCACGCTGTCTCTGATCTTTGCTGCTCCATGTGCAGTGAAAAAGAAGCGCTGCATGTTGAACTTTCACCCAAAACAACCTGATGTAACTCACTTGTGCACCAACTGGATTTCAGGCTGCAGAGAAACACGGGTTCAGTCGTCCTCCTCAATCATCTCCCCGAACAAGCCATTTTCCCACTGCGGTGTCCTTCCCACATTCCACCGACCATCCAGCAGTCGGTGGCCTTCTGAGGGCAAAGGGAGGAGTGGGGGCTGGTAGCCCGCCAGACTGGAGTGCTGAATATGTCATTCAGAGGCCCACTTTTCTTTTTCTTTTTTTTGGGGGGGTGGGGGAGATCCTCTGCCTCTTCACCCTGCTGGCCATGGGTGCTGGTTGAAACAAGGTAAAGGGGCCCCAAAGGTCTGTTGTAGCTGATCTTCCTGGACTAGCTGCATTTCTGCCAATATCCACCTCCTGTGAAAGATCCACCCCTAAAGCTTTTCCAATGGAAGTCACTTTCCAGAATGGAATGCCTTCCTTTCCCTGGCCATAGTCCCTTTCCTTAGATAGCAGTGTCATTGAAAGAGAGACAGAAATGGGGAGAGGGGAGAGAGACCCGTGGATCAGGACCGTGGTAGTTAGCATATGCAAATATAATTTGGGATGGTTGCGCCTGTGTGTCTGAGCACCAGAAGTTCCACTGAGCTGGAGAAGGTCTGCATTAGGACCCATTATGTTTCTCAAGGAATGCTCCCATTATGCAAACACCATGCAAAACTTATTTACATATGCTAATGAATGCAGAGCAAAAGGGATTTTGTTTCCCATGTAATGGCATTCTCAGGAGATGTAGCAGTTTTGGGGTGATACGTGCATGGAAATTACTATTTTCCCCCCATATGTTAAGCCATACACACATGTGAAGGAAGACACAATTTCAGAGAGAAAGAGAAAAGAGAAACCCTTTTCACAGAAAAGGGAAGACGTTTGGCAGGCAGCAGTGTGGATATCTCCAACCTCCCACATGGTGAAACCTGTGGATTAGGACCCCCACCCACCCCATTCCCCTTCACCCACAGGCACTTTTGGAAAGCAAATCCACCCTCCACCCCCGCTTCCCCATGACTGAGCATCATTGAAAATGAGGTTAACTCTAAGTGCTATTGAAAATAATGGGATTTACTTCTGAAGAGAGAGATAACTGAGCCCATTTTCAGCTCATCATCACCCTGCATTGGTATCTACCTTTTTTCGCTCTGTGAGGAATCCAAAGTTTTCCTCCACTCCATTTCTAGCATCCAAAAAGGAGTGTGAGGGGGTCAGACTGAGAGTCCATGACTGGCCCAAAGTTGCCTAGTGAGCTTCATGGGTCAGTGGGAACTAGAACTGCTTTCTCCCAGGTCCCCAGCTCAACAGCCCTTTTGTACAGTAAAAAACAGTGGGGAAGTTCAGTTGACTGAGCCAGCCAGAAAGAGAGAGAAGTCATGGCCAGTGAATGAAGGAGACAGGAGAGCAAAGAAAGATTGAGTGGAGTTATCGCATTCCCAGAGTTGCTGGTGCTTTGTCAAAACACTTCCCCTTGCAGTGTCACTTTCTTCCAGCCCTTTCCTTAGAGCAGTACTGCAAGTCTGCATCATGGCATATGAATATTTAGCTTGGAAAAATACATCATATAAAAATATAGTGATGGAACCGGTCTGAAGAAACCTGGTATACATTGGCAGAAATAGTGCGAGGATAATGGACTGGATGTCAAATGGCACTCTAGAGAGTTAAGGGTTACAGTGCTGGTAACTGCGGATCCCATCCAAAGTAATTATTTTGCATTTTTTCTTCTGTGTGCTTTTATCCCCCATCCAGAGACATACACAAATACACAAAAGGCGCAAATAAAGAGAGCTGAAGAGAATGTACTAGGAGAGCAGAATGAATTGCTCTTTGAAACACTGCTTCACTCATCTCAAATTCTAGTGCTTAGCTGTCGATCATATTAAGTCTATTCCATCATATCAAATGAATATTCATTTGGCCTAATGCAATACAAAAAGGGTTATCATATTAACAGCTCTCACGTCACATTAGCAGTGATGTGCACTAATGTGATCCAACACTAATTTAATTTGAAGAAAATTGTCGGTATAAGTCTTGCTTTTTGGGGTTGCGGCTGTTGTCAGGGCTGATTCTTCTCTTGCAAGCCGCAGCATTGTCCAAAGAATCAGGTGCTGGAATGCACCAAGTCTGAAGCCAGTTTGTGCTGTGGCGTCAGGGGCTGAGATTCCAAGTGAAATCTGTGGACATTCTGTTGCACATGCTCCAAGTGCTGCTCGGATCCCATCCATAATGTGCCAGTATATTGTCCGCGTGTGCATGACATAGCGCATGGGTACCCTTGCCAGTAACTCAAGGCACTAGGCCACTGCAAGGTAGGCTGGAGCCTGGAAAGCTGAAAGGGCGTCTGGCAGATCGTCTGCATACACTGAATTCCTTGCACATCCCAGCTGAGGGGTTGATCCAAACTGGGTATCTCTGCTCCTTCCCAAAGTGGAATTAGCAACACACCAGTTTGAAGGTGGCCCTTCTTTAGATCTTCGGAACTTCTCATCTGCCTTTGTCTGGGGTTAGCAGTGCCAGATCTGTCCCTGACCTGATTTGCAGGGTCACTTTGCTTCCCAGCAGTATCGGAAGCTGATTGAATTCAGCTACTTCCTGGTTTATCTGGAGTTGGCATTTTAGCTGTGTGTTTCATACCCTCCACCTTTTCTGATTCAGAACTTGTCCCCACATCCTTTGCAGACAGTTTTCCAGGAGCGATAGGCCCAGTCCCGACAACTGATATAAAAATCCCCTCCTCAGTGTGTCCATGAAGGCCAGTACTGTCCTTTTTCAAAATTCACTTTACCTCACTGGAGAGCCACATACATTGGGTGTGCATCAGTACTTCTGGATTCTGAACCATTCGCCTGCTATGATGCTTTATGATGGCTTTACCCATCTAAGAAACAGACCAAGAAAGAAGACTGCTACATCTTGGAGCTGAACAGAAACTGCTCTCATTTTTTAAAGATTCTTTTAAAAAAATAGCCTTGCTTAACAATCTTCAGGAGAGGAGAACAGAGGAGAACAGAGGAGAGGAGAGGAGAGGAGAGGAGAGGAGAGGAGAGGAGAGGAGAGGAGAGGAGAGTCCAGTTTATTCCAAAACTCAACTGCCTTTAGCTGTCATATAAACCAACCCTGAAATGTCATTTTCCACAGTATGGCCAATACTGGAGAATCACCCACATCTGGAAAGGAGCAGAGGGGAAAATGTGCTACATCAGATTGTAATACTTGTCTCTCCTGAACTGTTTCTCTGAAATTTAAAACTGGAAAACATTCACTGGATCTTTCCTGCATCTGTCTTAGGCTTGATGAAGTACAGGGGATAAATCAAATTACCATGGGTAGCTGTATTCCATGTAAGATTCTTATATTCTGTATTCTGTATACCAGATGCACAGCTACCTCATATGCAGATTTTTGGCTAAGTTATCCGAAATTCCTGTTGTCTTTAGGCTGCTGTTGACGTGCCATTGTCTTATTGCCATTCTTGATTTTCTTTCAGGTAGCCTTTGAGTCTTATTGTAGTGACTTGAGGTCACTTGTCATGTGCTATGGAAAACAGTAATTCATGTGTCAGAAAAAGTTAACCCAGCTGTCATACCCCTCTTGTGATTTGTGTCTGTTGAAGCAAAGATTTCATGGCACCCCTTGTCGAAGCAAGCCATGAGCCCGAGGGTAATGGTCCCAATGCCACTTTATGCTTCAGTGGCAAAGGCTTTTAAGCACAGGTAAGCTTGTTTCTGGTTCAGGCTGAAGAGATATACCCCAGCATACTTCCTTTGATGTTGGGTAATGCAATAGTAGTCTAATCATATGCATGTATCATCTCTGTGCCCTTTTGTCCACAGACCCCACTGAGGAATTATTTCCTGGAACTAAACAGCACATATTAAATTTGTGTATGGTTAATTATCTGGAACACTCCATCCAGCTTTCATTCACATACAGAATTTTAGGTACTCAAATGGGGATTTCGAGGCAGTCTTGCCACAACCTTCTCCATCCACTATTAGCCAATACGCACATATTTGCGGCATTCATGTCAGACACTAAATCACACCATGTTACATG
This sequence comes from Varanus komodoensis, assembly GCF_004798865.1. Classification (NCBI taxonomy): domain Eukaryota; kingdom Metazoa; phylum Chordata; class Lepidosauria; order Squamata; family Varanidae; genus Varanus; species Varanus komodoensis. Next base: position 2,734,183 of record NW_025335780.1, read on the forward strand.
GTGCTGGAGGAGAGCTTGTCCTGCACCAACAGGAAGCTGAACAAAGGAGCCCTATATCAAATACATATACCTGTCCAGGTGTATCGTTTCATGACAACGCAAATCATGCTGGAACTTGGCCTGAAGGCAAAAATGATGAAGGTTAGGCTGCTGTCATGAGAAGAGAAGACACACTGGCGAAGACAATAATTCTAGGGAGAGTTTGAGGCAGAAAAAGAAAAGGAAGACCAATTAGGAGATGAATGGACTCTGTCAGAGAAGACACAACCTTGAAGTTACTCACGCTGAGAAATGTGTCAAGAGCGGGTCGTTTTGGAAGACCTTCATTCTTAGGGTAGTCACAAGTCGCAGCTGACTTGACATCATGTGACATCAAAGAATTGGTGTGTGTTCCTGTAACTGAAATTTATTTATTTATTTATTTAAAGCTTTTGCATGCCATCGTATTATACAAGATCTCAGGATGGCTTACAATTGTTTTAATGCACTATTTTATTTATATTTATTTGTGATTTTGATGTTTACATGTGAAATACTCAGAGAATTTATTATATTTATGTGGCAAAAAGATATCACAAATGGATGGATGGAAGTATGGATGTTAGATAGACAGACAGAGGTAGGACAGGAGGCGGTGGGGGGAGAGAGAGAGGGAGAGAGCAAGCTTGGACAAGTATGTATTTCTTATCCCAAATTCTGCTCAGGTCCACATTTGGATCTGAAAGGCAGTGCCTGCATTTTCTCACACAACCTCCTGAGAACATATAGTTTTAGAGATTTCTGGTGTTCTTCAGCCTGTTGAGATTTACAGAATATGTATATGGATATCCTTTCCAAATATGTTGAAATGTTTTTTCCTTACTTCAAAATACAATGATGAAACAGTAATTCTTAAGACAGAAATTAAATCAGAGTTTGCGCATAATTTAACTCTTCTTTACTCTTAATTTAAACAAGAGCAAACGTATTGACTGATTGTGGTTTTGATTTTCTAATAAAACATTTAAATAAAGTCACTAATTAATGACATAAATAACTTGCTTGCTATTAAACAAATGCAAAAAGAATCCAGCTGCTGCACACATGTGCCAATTAGCATTTGCAACATTTTCTCCAGATTAGTATTCTGGAATAAAAATTAATTACTTTTGGGCCTGGATCCAGATGCATTATAGATGGTTCCAATTGCGTCTCTCCCAGCTCATCATTCATGGAACAGTATCAGGATTCAGTGCATAATGTTTATGATATTGGAGAGTGCTTTCATAAAGAGTATTTTACCTGTTGAATTTTGCTTGCCCTGCCATTGTTAAATATTCTAGAAATTGTAAAACCAAAAAGTATTAACTGAGACCAAAAGAGTGCAGAGTTTTTTTGATCAATGGACAATCCTAGAAATGGATACTCAAAAATAGGCTTTAGCGATCCTAAACGTATTTGTAGGGGATGAGCTTCACTTGAGCACAGTAGCAAGTATTTAAACATTCAGAGGCTAAGTGTTGTAAATCAACCAAGTGTTATCAGTGTAACTGTGTAATAATAATTAATATATCACACTCAGAGTGTAAAGTGCTCTGAGTCCACTTATTTTAACTTAGCTCACTAACCCTTCCAACAACCCCAGAAGGTATACCCATTTAGCAGACAGAAGTGGAAAACTGAGGGGACAAAGAGATAGAGGTTTAATATTATATTTTAAGGGTGAACTTCCTGCGTTCACAGCTCCATCTTCTGCAAGCACAGTCACAGCACAGTGTCTCTGCTAGAAAGTCATGTCTCTGAGACTGGTCAGTGCCCAGAAGGAAGAACACCTGGCGAACATGTATATGCTTCAGTTTATAACATTTAGGGCTGGGGTAAGGAGCCCCGATTATCCAAAAACAGCTTGGTCTCACTGACCAGGTAACAGCTCTACCCAGGGAGGGACTGTGAGTGTCCACCTTTGTGTTGAGCCAAAAAGGATGTGCTGAGGATGCTATCCAGGACCAAGGAAGTGTCCTCAGGTAACAGCACTTAATCCAACCATCTTGCTTCCCCCAGAACAAGTTTCTGCTTGGAGAGGCAGAAACTACAGCATCCTTTGGGAACATCTGCATTCATGCAGGTTTTTCCTGGTTTATGACTGTTTCTGACTCTACTCAGTTTTACGGGTCTTGTGGGGATCCTCTTAAGGTATGTGCTATTTTATACAGGTTTTTATTGATTTTTATATCACATTGTATGTATTTTTATGCTAACCAGTTGGAATGATATAATGCCAAGCAGTACAAAATTAACTTAAATAAGTATTTATGCCCACTGTTTGTGTCTACTCAGAAAAGAGTCCAATTGTTCCATGGAACGTATTTCCAGTTTTGTATTTCTGGTTGCAGGCTTAGTGACTGCATTATAGCCCCCAGTAGCTGATAATTTGATTGAATTCTTCCATTATTTACATGATGCATTTGTTAGCATTTGCATCTCCTGTAAGAGTATTTAGACATTTTATTAAACTAGAGGGAATGGAATAATTGTACAGCACAAATGCATTTTAATTTCAATTAGGTTAAGGAAATTGAATACAAAAATGAATAAGAGATACCAATCATATACTTACAGCCAGTTGCAAATTAAGACCCAGCCATTCATCACATATCATCCTGTCTTTTGCATGATATCTGCTACTTATATACGAATTTTGGTGTGTCGCAAATTACCAGGATCATTTCTATGACGCTGTACTTTCTAACAGGGAGACTGAATGCAAAGGGTCTTCATATTTTAATAGAGGCAGAAATTTTGCCTGGTGATATTCCTGCTTGCATATGACGAAGTCTTAGATACATTTAGGACCTGGATGGACTAAAAGTGTAATCTAATTCATGCCTAGACAGAAAAGAAACATGGCAGGCTGAAGTAGGCTAAGAGTTGAAGGTCTTTTTTCCTGTCTAAACTTTAATAGGACTGGGCCTCAAGTTGCTTTGCCTAGCTGGCTTTAATTCTGTGCCAGTCTGAACGATTGCAACTGATGAGATGAACAGGCTCCAAATTATTCTCAATTTTCCTTCAGACAACTTGTGCTACATAATTATGTTGGAGCAAAATGACTGAAAGCCTGGAAGTTCTAATCTAGTCAAACCATACATGTGCGCACACAAACACAGCGCTATATGGGAATGGAGAAAACTGAAAAATAAAGATAGGTAGGAGAAATTAATCCAGGTCTATTTTAATGATAGTTTACTCCATTTCAAATTTTCTAACTGATATGTGAACAGAAAGCATAGTTAGCCTTTGAAAATAATGCTTTCCTCAATTTCACGATGCAGTTCTCCAACAGATTTTTTTAAATTCATACTAAATGCATCAGTTGGAGAAGAAAAATGCAAGGAATGTGTATATTTGTGAACATAATGTTAATAAGTGTTTTTTGTTAGCTTGCAAACTTGTGTAAATTAGGCAAAAATGCATGTAAAAAATGCAAGCATTCTCCAAGGGGAAATACAGAGGAATGTATTTCCTGCATTTTCTCTCAGGCAAATGTTTCTGAATTTTCATGCAAACTTTCCCAAAAAAGTCTCAAAGGTCAGGATAAAGTAAATATAAGACTGGAAAAATAGGGAATGAAAAACAGAAAAGCTAAGCACTGATCAAGCTGATGCACAACATTTGTTCCTGGAGCCAGAGCAGCCCTACCACCATCAGAACGCACCGTGAATTTGGACATCCACCAAAGTGAGTTTTGAGGGATGTTTATTTCCAAGCATAACCTGTACTAAAATATTCCCTGCCTTTTCCTTCTGCACAGCTGAAAACTTGTGCTCCTGCAGTAGAGTTAAAGTTAAATATTTTTCACACTCCATGGCTTTTGTTACAGGGTTTTAAATACCCCTCCTTTTTCATACCACATCATTTTCATGGAAAGAGGCTCCATACATCTTACCGTATCGACGCTCACAAACCAACTCTTATCTGTACATAATCAAGCAGTTGGCAATTAGTCTGAAGAAATGCTTAATGGCTGTAAAAATCAAATGAATGGGTAGCAGGCGTGGCATTGTTAATAATGCCAGAGATAATGATTGTTGGATATGTGGGGACTGAAGGATATGTGGAGTAGACAGAAGCTGTTTGGTTATGAGACTTCTGATCTAGCATGGGATATTATTAATTTAGTATTTTTTATACAAATACTTTAGTATTTATTATGATTTTTAATAAACCATTCTTATAGGACATGCACCCAGAATGGATTGTTGTTGTTTAGTTGCCAAGTCGTGTCTGACCCATCACAATAATTTAAAGCAACATAACATAGTAAGAGTAACATCTCCATAATAACCACAAAAATGCACAGAAAATATGCAGGAATTAAGCAGTTAAGTGAAGTGATGATACAGAACACAATAAAAAACCACAGCAACCAATCATCATCTTAATAAAACCATTATAAAACAGCAGTATCTATTCAACAGTTAAAATAATGGGAAAATACGAAGGGTTTGACCTGGTGCTGAAATGAACAATGTTTGCCACAGGTGCACCTCCCTGGTCTACTGCCGAGAAGGCCCTTCTCTTTGTAGCCACCTTCCTTCTCTTCTTTAAAGGTAGCTAATAGAGAGGGACTGCAGGTGGCGCAGTGGTTTAAACCGCTGTGCTGCTGGGTTGGTTGGTCAAAAGGTTGCCGGTTCGAATCTGCACAACGGGGTGAGTTCCCATTTCTCTGTCCCAGCTCCTGCCAGCCTTGCAGTTCGAAAGCATGCAAATGCAAGTAGATAAAAAGGTACCCCTTCGGTGGGCAGGTAACAGCGTTCAGTGCACTTCAGTGTTTAGTCATGCTGACCACATGACCACGGAGACTGTCTGCGGGCAAACGCTGGCTCCCTTGGCCAGGAAACAGAGATGAGCACCGCCCCCTAGAGTCAAGCATGGCTGGACATAACGTCAAGGGGAAACCTTTACCTTTACTTAATGGAGAAGGGCCTCCATTGATGACCTTAGGGTTTGGGTAGGTGCATACAGAAAGAGGGGGTTCCTTGAGATATCCAGGCCCTAAGCTGTTTAGGTCAATGGGAGCACCTTGAAGCAAACCCCGACTTCCATTGGAAGCCAATGCAGTTGATAAAAAGCAGGCCTTAGGTTCCTATCGGCCCAAGCTGTGAGCTGCCCTATTCTGTACGGACTGAAATGTGAAGACCATTTTCAAGGGCAGCTCCACATAATAGTAGTAGTCCAAGTGTCAATGCATGGATTAGCATTCTAGGTGCTGTTCCACCAATAGGCACACAGGTGATGCATCAGCTGAAACTGCTGTAGGCTTCCACCTCAGTGTTCTTACAGCCACTGTGGGATGTAGATCAGAGTAAGACTAGCCCAAATTAATGCAGTGAACATCTCAATTGAGTAGGGATTCGAACCTGGGTCCCCCTTGTGCTAATCACACTAGAAACCTTAACATGGAAATTTTCCCAGCACCAGTTTCAACTCAATCCCTCAAAATTCCTGCTAGGACAATGTATACTTTGGGCCAGTCACAGACTCTCAGCCCAACCTACCTCACAGGGTTGTTGTGGGGATAAGATGGAGGAGGAGAATGATGTAAGCTGCCTTGAGCCCTTTGTAGGAAAAAGGCAGGATATACATCATTACATAAATAAATAAAATACTGCTGGCTGGATTCCCCTTGCATTGATTATTTTTGTTGGCACTTCAATATTGGCATATTTAGGTTGGTGTATTCCATTTTATTTTTGCAAAAGCATTTTTTTAACATTCCTTTCCCTTCCCTTCACTGTTGATTGCCTTAATTTATTTCTGCTGGCATTATTCCAGAATGAAGTCTTACTCCTTATGTAATGTCATGATATAAGCCTAGTTACTATCCCTGAGGGGGCTAAAATATTCTGTATAAGAATACAGGAGGAATAGAAGTAGCAGCAGGACATGATGTTCCTATGAAACCAGTAGGACTCCCACCCCAAATTCACAATTCGTATCAAAATGTTGAAGTTGGAGAATATTTACTGCAGCTCTATTTAAATACTTACAATTTAATTCAAATAACAATAATAATATAAACCTTTGAACCTGGTAGGATACAGCTTCTTCTGGAGTACATGCTAAGCTATACTGCCCTGACCAGGTTAATAGCAAAATCCCAAACGTATTATTATTTCATTAAATTGACACTGATCACTAAGAAAGCACAGCAAATGCTGGGCGGTTGCTGAAGTGATTATCTGCTTATGTTTGGGTCACTTTGTTTTATTCCAGTTAGAACCCCAAATAGTCAAAAGGAGTCATTTTTTGAACACACAGCGAGCGCATAGAAGTTACAAAGGCACATACAACAATTGATAGGTCCAAGTCTAATACTGAAAATACAGAAAACAGAAAACTAATACTGAAGAGATCTATGTTAAAGCCACTGTTTGGATTCATATCCACCTTCCAAAACCTTGTCCTGTCCAGATATTTTGAACCTCAGTTCAGATCAGCTCCATATTCTTGGCAATGACCAGGAATCTGGAGATCAGATTGAGGAAGGCTGATTTAGATTTATCAACAGCAGCAGCAGCAGCAGCAGCAGCAGCAGCAGCAGCAGCAGCAGCAGCAGAATAAATTGTCTTTCTTCATGTACTTTAATGCATTCCCAAAAAATAAATAAAAATCAATTTATTGAATAAAAAGTCCTTTTATGTCTAGCCAAAATATTGCATTACAGAGGAACACAGTGCGCATTCATTCATCCATTCACACATTGATTCATTTATTATATTTACATTCCACCTTCTTCCCCTTTCAAAGAACTCAAGGTGGCTTACGTTATTCACCTCTTCCTCTCCATCTTATCCTCACAAGAACCCTGTTAAGTAGAGTGAAAAAAGCTTGAGAAAAAATATAGACTGAGGAGAAAGAAATAGAAACCCTCACCCCACACACTGCTGGACAAATATTATATCTGATTTTGAATCAACCAACCTCTACAAAAAATCCAATTCATTCTGCAAATGAATGTACATCTTCTGAATTACTGTGGAACCTGAACTGGGGGAAGGGGGAGCCCATGAGAAATTTACTGGTTACTGATGTAACATTAACATTAGAAAATTGCTTAGCTAACTTCTGGCCTTTCTCCTGAAGCTTTTTGCTTCTAAAATATAGCATAAGCTACATTATCCTCCTGAAAAGGTTGTAAATAAAAGAGATGGCACAGAGATACCTGCATTATGAAGGGGCCATATTGTCTATTACGCAGTGAGTTCTCCATTGCTCACAACGGTAAAGCTTGCTTGTGGTTCGCCATGAAGAAGGGTATCCTGTGCCGAATAGGAGTATTTTGCATGCATAATTTTCATTTTTTCTATTTTCATTGCAATTATGGCATGCATAATTGCAATGAAAATAGAGGTAACAGCATCTCATCTTAATTATTATTTGCTTGGAGGGATATAATAATTGGGTTTGAGCATCTATTCCACCGGGGGTTGGCAGTAAACTGCCTGATCATGAAGAACTGATTGTCCTGTACTTATTGGTCCATAGTATCGGATGCTCAATGGAATGCCATCTCTGCAAAGGAAGTTTTCATGTAGGCATCATTTCTAGCAGGCTTTATTTGACCTATGAGATGCTCCTTGAAGTTCACATGATCAAGCTGAATAAGGAAACCTCCAGGCCCTTACATAGCGCTATCATCCAACAATATTATGGTAGTTTCTACTAATCTGCATTATGTACCACGATATACTTCTGATTATCTGCAGGCTGATGCACCAGGGAATGCCTGCTCCATTTGGTTTGGTTCATGGGGTTCTGAGGAGCACCTGATCACCCTTGGTTGGAAAATAAAGCTGAACTTAGATAAGATCTAAGATTGCAGTCCTAAAAACACTTAAGCTGAAGTCTTCTATACCCTTCACTCAAAACAAATTTTGTGGAATTCAGTGTGTTTCAAAGACATGCCTGAGATTATATTATTAGACCAGCTGGAAGACACACAGCCAAGTCTGATAGATACTATAGGCACAGCCAGGTGATTGGAGCTAGCAATATTATTTATGTCTTCTTACAGCATAGCATCCCAGAACTCCTGTATGTGATTACTGTGTGCTTTTAAAAGTCGTCTGTGTTCCAAAGAGAAAATGACCAACCACCATGATATGGATGTGCTACTCTTCCTAAAGTACCAGTTCAAACCTTTCAGATGCCTAGTCTCAACCAGACCAATGGTCTGATACTATGAATGTTAACTTTGAAATGAATTCTACAAGTTCTCAATATGCAGCAGTATATATTTGCATTGATATGCAAAGATTATGGTTATCTCCATAACAATGGTTATTATTCATCCAGCAGCTTCTGAGTTTCGGAATAGACTTCTTGCATGTTCTCCATATCCATGAGAATAAACATGCGTTTTTCAGTGTACAGGGGATAGTAGCAGTTGGACATAATGAATCAAGGTGGCTTTGCTGTAATATTTAGGAATGATGGTTGCTCAGCAATTACATTTCTCAGATCATTGCGAGTTTGAGTTCTCTGCCTCTTTCCTCCATGTACAAACTCTTCCCCATGTTCCAAATACTGTCCTAATTAATGTCCAATTAAAGATTTTATGTCAATATCCTTCAATATTTATACATGTTGAATGCATGTTCAGAATTGCCCATTTATTTAGGAGGTGTCGTTTAATTAAGAGGTGGCCATTGTAACTGAGAGTAGAATTCCTGGTTTCATTTGCATCACAGAAACAGAGCGATTACTGCATCACAGAGTCACCACACTCAGGTATTGCAAAGCATAAAGTACAATGGAATTGAGTAAGATCTCCTAATTTTCCAAGGCTGTGATTATCTCACAGGAGCTCGCAGCTTGTACTTACCAGATGTTTCACAATATCAGAGGCTCTGGAGTAGTTTCACTGCTATAACAAGAAGATTTTACAGCAGAGAAAAAGACTGGCATTTTCTCTGCTGGAAGAAGACAAAATTGGCAATTTAGAACAGCAGCTTTAACCAAGCAATATGGTTTACATCGATTAATCTAACTCATTAGAATATTAACTAACCAATTACTGCCAAGGCCTAGCACTGTTTTAAGCTGTTCCATATGTCTGACACTTAGAATATTTTCTTTAATACAGCAACAGCAGAAAGCATATAAGGACTGTGACCCAGTGCCCTAAGCCACAGATGTCCACTTTGTTTGTGAGCTGGAAGTGCACACTTTCCTTTTCTGATGTTCAGGTTAGGAATGCTGATACTTACACAGCCAAAACAGCACCATTCACACACAAGGGGGAGGAGTGAGCAGGTTCAGTGTTTGCAGAAGTACAAGCATACACAGATAAATATAAATGATGTCCTATAATCTTTCAAGGGCAGGTGCGCATCAATCCTGAAAGCAAAGGTCAGAGGGAATCAGGGATTGGTGGAAGGGGTGGTAGATAATGTGCTAGACCACATGTGCAATCAAAAAGTGTTTTCTGCTGCAGGACTACAAGCTCTGGTTCTACTACACCGTTTTCTAAAGGAGCAACTTCCAGTGCAGCTCAATGAAGACTGAGTGTGTTCAGTAGCCATAGAACACCATCCAAGTGTTCAGGAATAAATGGAAAGAGCAGGAAAAGGATCACGTATGGATCAGCAAAGTCAAGTTCACCAAAGCCCTCTGAATTCCCTCTCAGTCTTTGTTCTAACTTGAGCCAGTATCCGATTGTGTGCTTTGGTTTTGTCTATGAAGATCCATGCCTATTTCCACGCATTTTTTCCAACTGTATTCATCAGTTAGGTGCATTTTTGATTGTGTGCAATCTTCGCCCGTTCATTAAAGTATATTTGCGTGTATTTAAAAAAAGAACTTTGTATTTTTAATATATTTTGCCATATGCTTTAAAACACATGCAATGGTGTCATTCATAATGTGGTGTGAAGCAGATACAGATACAATGGAAATATAATTCTAAATATTGCATGCTGGAGGACAATGAATGGAGACTTGGTGAGGCTATATCTTTCATACCTTTCATCTTCCCTCACCCACAAGCCTCTCAGATGGCTACTGGTACCAGGAAAATGCAGGTCTAGAGCATGGTTCCTCACCTGCCAATATAAGGTTGAGACAAACACCCCAAGGCTTTCTGTGAGTGTCGAGAGGCTGAGAGGACACTTTGAGGGTTGCCCAGAGCCAAAGCCTGGATAACGAATCACATAGCTAAGTCTATACCTAGCATACCAGCAAGAAAGTGTTCAGAAAAGCAGAAGGAGTGCCAGTCCTGGGGTCTGGTTGACAACAACCCTTTGACTTCAGGGCAGAGAGCCAGGCATGGACTAGGGAGGCCCAGATCCAGGTCCAGTTCAACACACTCAAGGGGTCCTAGTGTTTGAGATCATCCTTGTTTCTCACTGCCCAAACCATCTCATGTGTTGTTTGGGAAAATAAACCTTAGGCTGAAGATCTCCATCCACTTATGTGGGAATAAGATGCATTGAATTCACCAGTTGTATTCTTATTTATATACTTGTTTACTTAATGGATTAATAGGCTGCTCCAATGGCCCATATCTGGGCTGTCTGCACAGCTCTTCCAGTGCACTCTTGTGCATTTCTACTCAGAAGTCTGTCTTAAAAGGCTTGTCCATTTTGCTAGTCTCTTTGAAGTTCTACCACTTGCATTAGTAACTCTAAGCATGAAGATTCACCTTCTGAAAGAACAAAGGACCTTCCCAGGAGAGGCAGGAATCGACTAAAACAATCCCCTTCTGCTTGGTTTTAGGAGGTCCTTCCCTTTCCACGCACCAACGCTCATTCCAGTAGGCAGTGCCTCCTATCCAGGTAGATTTTTTTTAAAGGACTGGGGTGGTGCCATGGGAAGTCCAGGGCAGGAGAACCCACAACTCACCCAGTGTAACTCTCAGTCCAACTGAACATATATGAGCCTTAATTGTTTGTCCTTAATTTTGTTATATTTTGCCATCACTACTATTTTTAATTCCTTCTTAACCAGCCATTTTGCACAACCAAGTGATTACGAGATACTTTCAATCAACTGGATAGAGAAGAGCAAACTGGGAGCCATCAGGACTGGACTGGAATCCCACTTATCTGCTCAGGTATTTTGGCAACAGATAAACTCACACTGAAACAGATATACAGTGGTACCTCAGCTCATGAACACCTCAGTTCATGACCAAATCAGGTTGCGAACAGAAACTTTGGAAAAATTTTGCCTCAGGTCACGAACTCTGCATCAGGTGACAACCACAATCATACCCGTCTTCCCTGCCTGAGCACAATTACAATCTCAGCCATCTCCCCACTCCCGAGCACGATTGCTATCACACGATTATCGTTTGGACTCTCCCTCCAAATAATAACTTCCCCCCCCCACCTAGGTTAGTGTCCTCTACTGTACTGTAGTGTACTTTGTTGTTCTTTGTTACTTTGTTTCAAATTTTTGTGATCAAAAATTTACAAAACGGATTAACCTTATTTACATTGAACCTTATGGGGAAATTTGACTTGGCTCGCCACCAATTTGTGTTGCGACCAGAGTCGTGGAACGGATTGAGCTCTTGAGCCAAGGCACCACTGTAGCTCCTCCATGAGTCTAAATTAGTGACAGCAGATCTTTGAGAGCATGAATGAAAGGGGCTCAGCACAAATCGTTTTGCCTGAAGATGCATTCTGCAATCAGGGGGATTCTCTCCCTCTTTCTGCCTCATTCTTTGAGATGCCTGTCATCATTACACACATATTGTCAGACTCAGAAGCCTATTAGTTTAATCATTAAACCAATTACAAAAAACTCAAAGTGGTGTTAAAGCTCAAATTCCATGCAATTCTGATATTTCCACAAAACCTCAGCATAATTAAAATTAGCACCAGCGTTATTTGTTCAGATTATAAATAGTAGTCTTGGCAAGCTTGCATGATGTATGATATGTGTGGGGATAAGGAGTATGAAATGAAACAGATGTTCATCTCCAAACAGATACATTCCATATCACATTTGAAGCAGACATTCATCATTCCTTCATCAAGAAGAATCCCACTGTGGTTAAACACATCTAAAAGAGGAGCTTACAAGTTATATCTACTTACAAGGCAACTGCATGTTCATAATGGGAAAGAAGAAAAGATGGAAACAGCTGCAGCAGAGGTTTAGTGGACTTCCACAGATTGAGAAAGGAAATCATGACTCTACTTAGACAGGTTTTATTCTGCTATAATCAAGTTTGGCTGCTCTGCTCCCCAGGGAATCCAGTAATTATAGCTCACTAGACTGGAGATAATTACAAAATTTGGAGGGGATCAGCACCTGCTCTCTTCTTCCATGCTAAGTTGAAGAAGAAAAGAATTTACTAGTGGGGCCAGTATTGGATGGGTCCATCAACTGCCCCGTGTAGTCTCTATTTTCGTAATTAAATGCTGGTGGTTGAGCAACTGGGCTGGTGTAACATAACTAGGGATGGCCCAATTGGCCTGTTTCCATGTCTATGACCTGTGAATTTGTTGGCATACAACCTTGTCCTTGTCCTTTGCTACCCCAGGTTGCAGCTTTGGGAGTAAAAAGGTCTTCATAAAAGTGTGCGTGCATTTGATTTGATTCGACCCTCTGCATTGCACGTGCATTTGTGCGTGCATGTTGCCCTGTGCTTGCATTTGTAGCCACATTACTCCTAATGGCCTTTGTGTGGCCATCGCTGAAATCCCCATCCATCTGTATGGACTGACAAGTGCTCGATTCCCCACCCCAGCCACAGAGAGGCACACGTTTTTACTCCTCAAGCCCTACTGCTTCGCTTCACAAACTCTTGATAGTGTTGCAGGAGGCAAACCAGGAGCTCTCATGATTGGACCTGGCTTGAGGTCCTGTTGGGTTTGCTGGTCTGATGATGGTGACATTCCAGAAGAGTCCATTATTCTCTTAGCTGAGGAACTAAGTGTCACCAGAGGTTCAATTCAGAGACCCCCTTCTTCTTTCCCTCTAAGCTGATCAAGATAATTGGATGTTATTATTTTTTCTGGCTCTTTCTGCAGAGAGCTCAGAGGTGTGTGTGGTATCTTATTTCTATCTCATCCCCACTCTAGTCCTGTTACCTAAGGCCAACATCTTCCTTACTCTTGTCTAAGGATGTACATGTATGTCCCCAATTTGTGTGAGGACTACCACAGGAGGGATGCTTAGACACATGCACATGCACGCACGCACACACACAACCACACACCCATGCATATAAACCAGGCATAGATCTAATAGAGCAAGGAGGAACAGTAGTAACCCCAATGTCAGGAGATCATATATTCCTCCATTGCGTCATGTGTGAATTGTTTGCACGGGGTTGACCGCCCCCCTCACTCTTTCTGGACCTTGTCCTGACATATGTGTGCAGAAATACACAAGCCCCCACATACAGATGGACAGAGCTTGAACAAAAAATCTCCACTGAAGTCTCCATATATGGAAACATCTGAATCTATAAGAAGACATAGGGTGGGAATAATGGCAGTTTATCCGAGTTGTAGTTCAGAGTAATGGATATCATTCAGGAGTATGAAAAATTCATCTCAGACCTGTCTTCTTTCTTTTTCTGGTTTTTTTCCCCCTTTTTTCACTAGGATTTACCCAGTCTGAACACTGCCCTGCAGACCAAACATGGATTCAAACTCCATCTGCAATCAACATCAATACATGTTGAATGTTGTGATGTGATTCATGGACCCAAGCACTTATATTCCATAATATCCCCTACAGTTGAGAACTGTGTCTAGAATTAGTATCTGAAAAATGCACAGAACCTCACATTCTTTGCTGGGAAGACAATATGTGCAGTTAAAACCACAAAAAATGTTCTTAGAGTTGAAAAAGTACAGAACAGAGACCATTTTTCATTTAAAAAGAAAAAAAGTACTCACAAATCTAATATGAACATAAGATGGAGCAAGCTTTATGGTGGAATTTTGAGAATGTGGAAGTGCTTGAAGTTTGCTTGGATGGACATCTAGCTATAGATACAGCCTAGCCTAGGAAGAGTGATAGTACCCAAACACTGATGTGGATTAATTAAATTTACGGATGTCCACACATTTCCCAGTACTACCAGAGAAAAAATTGTTTGCCTTGATATCTCTCAAAATTATTCAGATGTTTAGCTTGAACTCAGACTTCTAAATTTGCCTTGAACTACATTGTGGGCACCACTCAGTGGCATCTCCCCTTATTTGCGCAAGCTTGTCAAATGCAGCAGCTGCACAAACAAATGAGTGAGCCCAATATTACTTTTCTAATAAGCACTCTACAGGATTTAAAAGGCATGCCTACCAGCTCATAGTCTAATGCTGTGCACAGATGTTGAGCAAAGAGGGGTAAAAAACAAAAGGAAATGAGCTGGAGAAGCAAGGTAAGGAAAGAGGAATAGAATATTTTGTGCCATGAAACCAGCACCTGGCAGAATTAGTTGGTTTGTATCTAAGCCATGTCCTTCCAGTGATGGAAAGCTCTTTGAGCCCAGAGAAGCTTCTGGCACACAAGCAGTTTGCAAGCTTTGGAGATCAAATGGCCCATCTAGAATTTGTACAGAGTATTAATGGTACGTTCACAAAATGGTTGCTGTAAGAGGGATAAGAAGTTGTAAGTAGGCATAGGAACCTGGGACCCTCCTCAGAATTTCAGCAAAGACAAAATTATTCCTACTTGTGCATTATATGAATGTGTGAACCAGACCAGTATGTTTTCAAATTGACACGGTCCTGATGGCTAAAGAAATTGGAGCTTATATATTAAGTTCTAATGGAGAACTGTGTCACTAGATTTTCTCTAGATATCGAAGATCTGTTTAATATGCAAATACTTAGAACCCCTTTAGGAAATATTGTGAAAGCTTTCAACCTCCAAAGTTCTTACCAATTCATCTTGAATTTCACTTTCAGAAAAGCATAGTGGAGACATGAGTTCTGCATGAGGTTCTGCTATTTGAAATTGGGGTAAATGAAGAGAATAAAACTGCCATAGTTATGTTTGAATTAAGATTTATGAGTCAGGTATTAAAGTTCGGTAATGGGAAGGAAGTCAAACGGGAGATAACAGCTTCACCTTTCAAGGCAATTATTGTTATTAATAGTAGTAATAGTAATAATTGTTTTCAAACCAGTGGCCCTATCCTCAGGAAGGTGTAATGGAAGATAATGAGAATGTTCACATTTCCAGAAAGATACCATGTTCTCACAAAGGCACAAGAAAGAAAGCAAATGTGATTATTAGAGAAACACCATAGGAAGCTCCAGCCCAGCTTCTGATTGGATTCTCTGGATCTATAAATCTAGTAATGAACTTCTCACTCAAAAGGTTTCATGCTGTGGAATCATTGAAAGCAGCACAATCGTCTTCTTTAATGAGAAGATGCTAACAAAGAGCCTGCAAGGACGGTTCACTATTCACCAAGGACTCCACTGTACCTAGACACATAAGGAAACGGGTTGGAAGATTGAATTAGAGATGATCCACACTGTAGCTGGCAATAGCATTTATCACAACCAACACCTTCTGCAGCAAATATAAAGTGTGCATGGGAAATCTCTAGGGACTAACACTCCGCAACTACTTGGGCCTCGCTTTCTTTGCTCCCACTGGTGTGAACTTCTCTGCCAGAATGCAGTCATATGGCAGTGAAGGAGCAAAGAACCTGTGAATTTTCTTTAAAATGTGTTTTAACAGCACTATTGTCCTTCTGGGAGTTTGAGTGTGTTCTTTAAAATGAGGAACTTGCTTCCCATGCAGCAATTACCTTTCTTTGTTGATGCCACCTTGGCACCAAAATGCCTAACTCCATGGGCGCATGTCTTAGGATCAGGGACAATAGTGGGGACTGAGGAATTCCACTGAGGTCAGGTGGAATTCAGGGTTGCACACCCCATGAATCAGCCAAGTGTTCCTCACCACTGACATAAAAGCCAATGGAAATAAATATGTTTGTCAAAGCACAGAAACATATGTTGGGAGTGCCTGACCCCTCTAAGTCATGTTTCCAGGTGAATATCTCAAACAGGCATTCACCTTCATGCAGACAGTTCTATGCACATTGGTTCTTCTTTTTGAAGTTCACTAAATGCATAGATGTCAAATGTAGGGACAAAAACCCCAGCATATGGACACAGTTCTAGTCCTTACTCCATCGGCTTAATCCATGCAAGAAGGTGTGATAAGAACATCTAGCTAGAACCTGTCACTGATGAAAACAGGTTCTGGGCTGAGTGTCCACTTCTGTTCGTTATACATTGTAGCAGTGATTTGATATTATTATTATTTTTGTTTTTTTGCATTCACACCTAGACAAATGAGATAAGGGAAGGAAATGCATGTTGCAATGATGCGATATCACGTACTTAATTTTTGCATGCCGCATAGGAAGGGTAAATACTGAGCTCCTATAGCAATAGATCCATTTTTTTTTCCTCCTTCTAAGTTTGAAACATTCCTCTCTGCTCAGGTTTTACATTGTCTATTCCTGTAAATACCTTGGTCTAGGCAGTGAAACATTCCTGGGAATTGGCTCAGTTTCTTCAGGCTCCTTCACCCTTTCAAGGATTATGCACCAAAATAGTTTTTAAAGGTACATCTTCCCTTCCCTTCCCGTCCCATCATGTCCCGTCACTTCATTTTACATTATATTATGTTACTTATTTTATTAATTTATTCTATGCATTGCCATATCACCAAAGATCCAATGCTCTCTGAGTGTTTTGCACCAGTAAAAAACATTAGTGCAACACACAGCTGTTGCAAAGAGGGACGTATCACACTCTTTCACTAGCAAGGCCCTGGAATTAGCTACTGCTTTGTGTAGAATGCGCTTGCTGGCCACTGTGGGTTTTCATGTATAAAGTGGCTCTTCATGTCCCTTAACAAGTGCAAGTCATCAAATGACATTTGTTATCTGCATCACCAGAGCTGTTACTTTTCAGAATGGCAATTATTTAAGGAAAAGTTGCTAAAGGAATTCATATTTGTGCATGCAAAATTAATAGTTATATTGGGATTCAGATGCTTCCCTGTTATCTGTTGCCCTATTAGACAATTTTGTGTTTCTTCTACAAAGACTCTTTTATTTAGCAGACAGTTGTACTGTTGCGTCAATTGTCTTTTTATTTCATTTGTTTTTATATTATGCTTTACTTAAACCTTTGTTTTCACTCTGTAGTTTATTGTTAACTATCATCCGTGGCAGAAATGAGGGATTTAAAATCAAGAAATACGTATTACATATTAAAAAGGGAAGAGAGAGAAATAAGTCACTTGCAAAAGCATTTGAGAGGGTAGGAACTTGGTGGGAGGATGTAAAGATGAAATGGGGTGGGCTTGAAAAGAGTTAAGAACACATCTTGGTATTTCTTCTGTCCTCCAGTTACTCCTCCAGAAACTGCTTTAGTTGAGTGTTTGCATGTAGCATGTAATTAGGCCCCTGGTAACAGTATTTATTCCAATCATCCCAGATAGCTTTAAAAAGGTCAATGTGAGAAATAGATGAGGGTTATGGAACTGTAGTTGTATTAATTGGGGTTTCCCTCGTGAGGATTCCTGCACACACACACACACTTGTTACTTGTTTAGTATGTTTGTGTGCATCAAGAACTGCCTGATCATTGCAGATATCAAACAAAATTTCCAGTAGAAGCACGTTCCTTACTTCTAAAGCTGTCATCCTCAAGATGGGGAATGGGGAACGTCTCCATGTGGTGACCTACTTTCCACAAACAAGTGAGCGAAAAACGCCCAACTTTGACCTTCCCAGACAGGTCATTAGCTTGACAGTCAACCTTCAGAGAAGATGCCGTGCCATTTTACGCCAGGATGCTAAGACCACAAACCAGTGTCTTCCCAAGTGGTTGTTTGGTGATTCCACACAATCCATTGCATTCTAGGGCTAGTTTTAAAGCTCCAGAATTGGCTTCCATCCCTCATTCTGCACTTATCACAGGGAAAGGGCATTAAGTTCCATGGTGCTTACTCTTCTACCATCTCCAGCTTGGCTGGGGTTTGTACCAGAATGCTCAACAAACCCATTTACCCATCCCAAACCATTTCAGCTTTTTCCCAGAGAAGCACCCTCTGCATCAGGCCGGAAGGAAGGTTTCTTGCACTTTCTGCCTATCAGAATTAGAAACTGTATGGTTTGTTGGCATTAAGTAATGGACAAGTGATGCGTACTTGGAGAGGGTGCAAAGCACCTTTCTTCGTGATTTAGGCAAGTGCCGCATGATAACATCTGAGAACATCTATTTTAGTACTCTATTTTCAGCCAGGAGCTGTTAATTTACCATCCAAGAGGGTACTTTATGTTCAATATTTCTTTCTTATGGGCCAAAATACTTTTGGGAAGCATTGCATTAAATTATTGATATATAAATTCTGGAAGTACTTAGTGCCCATTAAACATGTGGGTTCCATTCTGTTAAGTTATATATATATTTAACTTATATATATATGGATCAAAAACCCTCTGGTATGAAAGTATATTTAAGATGTGTACGACTTTATTTAATGACTGAAAGACACAAACACAGTAGGCTGAGATGCCTACCTTAACTTCCACACGGTGGGTGCAGCAAAGAGTAAGCAAGAGGCAAAATCTCAACTGTGCTCAACTTTGATGATGCTCTTACTCAAACCTCAGTTATGCTCCCATCCCACCTTTTTCTCTGCTGTCAATCCCCATGTCTCCCTCTTCAGAGGCATTCCTAGACAGGGAAAGATCTGGGACAAACACCCTTCTCTGTTCCGCTCCCTGTTCCAAAATCAGAGTGCCTACCTTCAGCCACAAATCTGTTCTCAAAATTAGGGTTAAGTTATGGAGGAAGTATTTCAAGCATATGCAAAGCTCCTTTTCCTCCTCAGTGAAGCTAGATTGTATGATAAAACTTGCACAGGATTAAACAGAATGGGTAGCCAAGGAGCTAGAGAGGAATGTGGTGGACAGTGCATTGACTTTGCACAGGTCAGAGCAGTCTTTTGAGTAACATGGAAAGATAGGTTGCCAAAGAAAGGCCAACTTGCTTTTCCAGTGGACATTCTCCTGAGAAAAAGCAGCAGCATACAATGGGCTGAAGAAATAGCATGGTTAGAGGCAGAAACCACCAGAACAGAGTATGGTGGGCAATGGAGCAAATGTCTGAGGCAATACATGCATCAGTAGAATGAGGAGGCCAATCTTGTTTATATGGGTAAGAATGTAAGAAGAGCTGAGCCAGGTCAGACGAGAGGTCCATTTAGTCTAGCTCTCTTTTATCCCACAGGGTCTTACAAGATGCCCCTCCAGGGAAGACAGGAAGCCATTAGCTCCTTTCCATTGTTGTTTCCCATCATTTCACATTCAGAGGAAGGCTGCCCGTGCTCCTTATGGTAGAATATCCCTGCCATGCCCATGAACTGGACTTCCATCTCCTTTTAACTGCAGCCACTCTATGAATCTGGAATGTCCCATTGCTAGGTCATGGAGGTGCAGTCCAACCCACTTCTTAATGTTTAATGCAGGATTGTCATGCAAGGTGCAACTACAGCCTCCCCAGCAAAGAGCTATCCAGACTCTGCTTAAATTCTTCTAGCAAGATCCAAATTAAATCCAAAACAGTTCATTTTATGGCCAGCAAGCTCCTGTTAGGAAGTTTCTCCCAATGCTTACTGAAACATGCTTCCCTGAAATTTCAACCCATTGATTCTTATCTTCCTTCTGAATTACTGGTTACCATCTTCTGCATGACAGAGAACTTGTGACATCCACGGAAGCCGTCATTGGCTCCTGTGCTATTTTGGTTCAGCTAAAGGCCATTGGTCATGAGAGGGTTGTCCCTGGTGAGGACCAGTTCCTGGGATGAATCTTGGTCCTGCTGATTTCCAGGCCTAGCCTATGAAAAGAGACCTCAGATATAGATGCATGAGACATCTGATGTCTTATGAAGTTGATGGGCATCCTTAAAATGGAGCATAGGGCCCAGTAGTTTTGTCTTTTCACACATTCAAATAGCAGAAACAACACCATCAGGCCAGTATGTAAAATGATTAAATTAATGAACTGACTATTAATATAGCAATGGAGCTTTTATAAATCCATTGTGGAATACAACATTAACCTTTGTTACATTCGAAAAGATTCATTAGAATTTTGCTGATGAATATTTAGCTGCCTCTAAGTCAACAATAAATTTGAAAACTGCACATTACTCTACAGGAAAATAGGAGACCACATAACTATAAAAGGAAATAAATACCCCACTGATTGCCTCCTTCCTTTTGGTGTGTAGTTATCACATTCTGCCTCTCTACATGAAGCAGGAAATAATGAGAGGGTTTATTTCTTGGGTGATTAAAGCCGCAGCTGTTACTACTTATTGAATTGCTGTAACCTACAAACTGAATTAAAGAGCATGATTCTTTGTTTTACATCGCATGCCTTAAGTTGCTCTCACAGATATTGCACATTTCATACAGGTGCCCATAACAGTAGACTGTCGGTCCCTTTTACTACTTTTGTCAAAGAGATGGAGGGGACAAGATGCACTTCATTCTTTCCCTGTCACTTCCTTGCTCGGAATCAGACACGCCTCCACCATCTACCCTTCCGTCAAATAAAGCAACAAACTTGGCACAATGGGATTTGGCCATAGGGATGCACTGAATGAGATTCTGCAACCGTGCTCAGGTTTGATTCTAAAATAGTGAATGCCCATCACCTTGACTCATTTACGTGAAATAGATAGCTGTTCAAAGAATGTCTTTTCCTATGGTGGGCCAGCCCTCTGTGTTATTTCTGTATTCTGCTCTTGAGGCTTCCCACAGCACAATTAAATATGTAACCCAAACAAATGTATATCCAATCAAAGCAATCTGGGGTGCCACAGCTCAGAAGGCCCTGCTTCAGGGAGCTGTCTTCCTACCCTCAAAAGTGCTACTCTTGAAGACCAAGCTTTTCCTTAAGCACCCACAGGAATCACATGGTTTCTCCCCAGTAGCAGGTTGGAATTACCTACAGTGTTGACCATGCCATTGCTTCTCTTGCTTCCCTCCTTCTATTCCCTGAAAATGTGAAACTGATGCCACCAATATTGAGAAAATGGTGGAGATCCCCTCGACTCAGCCTTTGTTGAGCTGTGGTGCCAAGAAGAAAGATTTGCCATGCTTATTGCTCCCCTTCCAGTGGAAGAACAATCTGCTAGACACCGTCTCATTTCACAGGTGCTCCCAGGTCCTTTCCAACATGCAATAGCCAAGAAAGCTAACAGTCACACAGAAATGAAAACAGATGCCTGCGAAATTTGGATTCTATAAATGTTCACAATTCTTTGCTGAATTCTATGTATGGAACAGGATAAAAAAACATTTATCCTTCTTGAAACATTGCCAAACTATTCATTTCTGTACCATCCATCAAGAAAACTTCCAGGGGCATATTGCAAAAAAGAGAAAGCAAATACATGAAATGCAAAAGCAGAAGATCTACATGCAGCACAATGGCGTGGGGGTAAGGTCACATAACACAGCAGACACAGTGGGTTGTCTGGTTGTCTGGTTTATTTTTTAACCATTAATGGTCTGTCATGGATCCAAGTCCTGCCATGGTACTTTAGAGACATGGTGTTTAACTTTAGAAACCACAAACAGAAAGAATGGTTTGCTCTATGGCTTCTTGGCACCATTACGACTTCTTGTGTTATCTGAACACAGAAAACACAACCGATCGTGGTACCTTCCAGTACCAGAAAGCCACTTGGCAAGAGTGTCCCATTGGTGTTCTTGCCAGAAGGTGACAATGACGGACACTCACACATGGATTGTTACACACTGGGACTGAGTTCAACAATGACTTAGCATCTTCGAGTGTCATGCAGCAACCATTTCTGGCCTGCAGGCATATCTGGAAATTTGAAAAACCGCAAAGTAGGTCTTGCATGTGCATCTTCATTTGCTATGAATTTCTCTTAGGCCATGCATGGCTTAAATACATCCACTGGCAAAGAATATGGAAGCAGCTGGGCACTCTCAGATTCCTTGACTTTGATGGGATCCCATCTGCAGATACCCAGAATGGTGTCTTAAGAATCCACTGGCTCATAGGTGCCATATTAATCAGATCTTCCTTGCTGTACTTCAGTCATGCAATTCAAACACTCAAAGTTATAGAGAGATCTGAGTAGGGAGAGAAAGGGATAAATCAATTGTGAAATTGCTACTGCTGAATTGTACTCAAAAACAGTCTGAGAGCCAGCCCAAATTTCTGGATTTTACACATGCAAACACACACACACTGTCCAGCTGGCCCAGACCCTATAAAAACATTTCAGCCATTTTACCTCTAGTCATTTGGCATCCTGCACTGGGGATGTCTCAGAGAGTGTGTATAATGAAAACCTAGAAATAGATTATTTCCCATCAGTGAAATAGCCTTGGAAAGAGGTTAGCATCTGACTGAACAGTGGCATTTAAGCTTTCCTACATTCCAGCGAGAAGGATAGAGAGATCAAAAGCTCTAGTGGGGCACATTCATAGACAAAAGGACAGAGAAATTAATGAGAATGTCTGCTAGGAATAGAAGACAAGCATATTTAACTAACCCTTGCTTCTTCTCACTGGATGTATTATATTATTATTACCGTTATTGTGAGCCTTTTAATGAAGGAAGTGGGGATCTCATTGCATTTGCTAATCCATTGGCAATTCTTGAGTTCATCATCCTCTACTGGTGGTTATTGTTACATACATTTTTTTTATTAAATTTGAATGCAATTCAAGCCAATCTTCTCCACTAATAAGACTCAATCCTCCTCTAACTTTTTCCTTGTTGAATCATTTATCCCTATGTGAATGGCAGACCTAAAATACTTCAAGGGTCCTGATGAGGCCAAACATCTGTAGGAATTTCCTAGGATGTTAAGAAGCATCTTGATGAGTAGGATTTCCTGCAGAGGGATGTATATTTGCACAACTCCAAGGGTTGTTTACCAGCACCATCTTTGCCACTCCTTGCACGTCAGAAATATGCCAAAGGTCAATGCCTTCATAGTTATCTGCCCATTAGTACCATTCACATGAACCATCTCCAAACATGCACAAACACATGTGCGCACACACATTTGCCTTTGTTGAAACTTGTGTTCAGCAAATGCTATAGGTACCAGAACATTTGAAAGGTACCCGCACTAGCACCCAGCACCCATCATCTGCACCAGCATCCACATCCACATCCACATCCGCATCATTTTCCCTCTCCCACTTGCGAGGATCACACTCAAATTGCCTAACAACATTTAGAAAACAATAAAATGACCAGCAAAATCTAACCATCAATAACAATACAAGAACAACATCACAGACAATTAAAACATAAGCAGCAGCTTGAAGTAGTAGCGTTAGCAGAAGGCCAACCCAAGCAAAATAATCATCACCTTGTAGTGAAAGCTAAAAGAAAGGGGAGCAAAGGTTTCTCCCACCGGAGGGATCATGCCTGGAATGCAGCTGCAGCCAAAGCACGCTCGTTTCTTTTCCTAATTAGTGTAGCATCCACCTCTGCGGGAGTGTTGAGGAAGGTTCTGTGCATGGGGATATGGATGGAGATGGTCCTCAACACAAGCCTGTTCAGACTTTATAAGCATTGCACATCATTTGGATGCTGCCCAGAAGAGAATTGGCAACCAGTATAACTGTTCTAAAATGAATGTAATATGCTCTCATAGTCCTGTTCCCAGGAGCACCCTGGAAGCAGCATGCTGGACCAACTGATTATTCTGGCCCTAAATAGAGTATTGTAGTAGAGTATGTTATAATTGATGTTGATGAAGCCAAGGCATATCTCATTCCCTGGAGTCATCTCCCAGATGCAGGTGCAGCTGGCAAAGCAGTGGTACCAGGCTTGCTTGGAGCATGTGTCTCTCAGTATGTCTATGAACTGAGTATTCAGGAATGAGTTCTAGAACATGAATGACGGAGCAAATGCAGGTCATGTGCTAGGGGAAACATTTCCCATTGTGACTGTGGCAATGTTCCTCCCAAAGACTCACTATCTAATACTGTAACCAAAATACTGGGGACCCAGGTATGCATAGCTAAGATTGCTGAATCTGGAATGTCCATGGGAAGTACACATGGGGCAGAGAGACTTCATCAGAGCTTGTTGAGAAAATATAACCACTGGGCAGTCTCCAACACTCCTTTTCTGGGCAAGGAACTGAAGTAAATGCTAGAGGTTCAACTGCAGACCTTTTTGGAAGAAGGGGGTTGATCTTTCATATCTGGTTTCAAGCTGGTTTTGGAACTGAAACAGCCTTGATGGTGGATGACCTACCCTGGGAACTGGATGAGGGAATTGATTCCCTTTTGCTTCTGCTGATTGTCCTTGCAGCTTTCTTCTGAGATGTCACAGGATGGGACTTGGAGGGGGGTTGGCTCTGTCTGCGACTTGTGGCTACGGTGTTCCAGTGATGCTGCTTTTAATCTCACCTGGCTGAGCTTTCCCAGAAAATGGCATGTAGGGATTAGGGACTGACCCATGGTCTCTGTTTTAGGGGGTTCCTTGGGGACCTATTTTACTCCAGTGCTGTTGACATCTACATGAAGACACTCTGAAATGCCTCCCAAAGACTGCCTTGGATCTCCTCCTTATGTTGACATTACCACTTCTGTCATTCCTTGCCAAGTGATGCCAAGGAAGCCATGTATCCTTGAAGATGGTTTGGAAAATGCAGTTGCATCCAAAACGCAACAAACCAATTGCTTTCTTGTACATGATCTCTTGACCATCGTACACGGGCTTGTATCAGGTGCCACACACAGAAGACAGTCCCTGTCTGGGAACATTTCAAAGAGTTGGTGCACTTAACTGTAAGACCCTAAACTGTTTGGATCCATGATATCTGGTAGACCACCTTATTCCTTTTGAATCGAACTGCAATTTAAGACTTTCTTTGGATGACCTTCTGCATGTCCCTCTACCAGGAGACATTAAGCTGATGGAATGTGAGAGGAAATCTTTGCTGTTACAGTGTCCCATTTCTGGAGCACACTTCTATGGAAAAACCTTATTTGTTCAGTCTTGACTGGTCTCCATATGTTCAGTTTCGTCCTCCATATGTATTTTAAGTCTATTAGCTCTATACTCTGTAAGTTACTATCCTGTTCTTAATTCTGCTTTGTTGTTGCTGTTGTTCATATTTTCAATCATCTTAAAGGGTTTTAATGTAGTTTTAAGTTGGAGTTGCAAGTCTCTTTGGGTCCCCTTTTTGGGCTGCAAGGCAACTCATGTGTTTATACTTATTTTTTGAAACGCCACAAATAAAACGTTTTATTTTGATTTCAAATAATGAGCTACCAAAATTGAGTTCAAGAGGGGGGAAATGTCATGTCATAGTTTAAGAGTCAGACAGGATTTCTGTAAAACATTTTGTAGCCAATTTCAGCACAATTTGCATCTAGATTGGCTTAAAATTAGTTTTATTGACCAGTTTTATTTAGGCAGTAAAAATTAATCATTATTATTGGTCCTATTTTTTATGATCCTATGAGTAGTGCATAAAATACCACAAATAAGAACATCTTTCCAGACTGCTACAGATGTCCTGAAGTTCTGACCTCTCTTCATACTACGCAGATTAATACCATTTAGAAAGGTTTTTATTACAGGGAAGAAATATTGAAATGGGAGAGATGCTATTTTGCAATCTTCCTTTCCTTGCTGAAAATAAGATGCTACTTTACATGAAGCCTGGATGGCAATAATGGAAATGTTACAGTTGGTTATTTACATACCAAACACTGTGTTTCCTCACTGGTTTTCATTTCCTTTAAAGTTCAAGCACTTGTGAGAGGGAAAATCCCAGTCATTTTAAAGGAAAATAAATACCTGTAACCTACTTCAACAGTACTTGAGTGAGATTTCATTTTTATTTTCTGTCAAACTTAGTGTTAGAGTTGACGCTCTGCAAACTGGGAGGCATCTTTAAAATTGTAGATTTCATCAAGGAGAAGGTGTGAAAGATACTGTCTTGGCTAATTGAACACTTTTCATATCCTTGCACATTTTAGTTTTTTACTTGAAGAAAGTTAAGGTAGGCAGTTTGTACTCAACAGGAACAGAAAGAGCACAGGGTGTGTTGTTGTGCTAAGCAATCGAACCTGCATGTCAATCCAACTGCCCTTCCTCTGCCTCTCATTATGTTGTGTAGTTCACACAAAGGGGACTAACAGCCATGTCCTTCCATGACATTGTCAGAATGTCATTCTCAGTTGATTTGTTTGTTGTAGCTAGCAAAGGATTGGCCCACAAGGTTATTGAAAACCTGATTCCCTGTGATTCCTCTGGAGATCACCTTTATTTGCTGGCCCAAGAAGCAGGGCAGTGATGGCTCCAAAGGGGATAGCAGTTTTACATGAGTGTAAGATGAACAGTGAGAAGGAAGGAGTCACTGGAGAAGCCCCTGATGCTGGGAACACTTGATGGCAAAAGAAGACAGGACGGCAGAGGCTGAGGTGGCTAGATGGAGTCACTGAAGCAGTCAGCGTGAGCTTGTGTGGACTCCAGGGGATGGTGGAGGACAGAAAGACCTGGAGGAATGTTGTCCATGGGGTCGCGATGGGTCGCACACGACTTCGCAACTAACGACGACAACAAAGATGAGCAGATACGCTTCCTGTCTATTTTTGCTTTCCTGGGAGCCCTTTTTTGCTTCTTGAGGTCTGGGGATATGCCTTGAAGAATCAAGTCAGGGCCCAAGTCCCATTATAAAAGATTTGCTATGCACTTCTGGGATAAAGCCACTTGCTTCTTCCAGGACTTAGAGTCCAATGTATAGCAGTTTAATCAGGTCAGGCATCTGGAACACAGCCTGGTCAAAAGCTTCTGGATGAGTTGTTGTGCCACTGGGAGTTCCCCCACCAGAGGCAATTGCACCATGTGAAAAGAAATGGAGGATCCATGGGGATCTGGACTGGGAAATGAGCAGTGAAAGCTCAGCTCCTGATTCACTGGAGCCCTGAAAAACAATCCTCTACCTAGCATTATTGCTTATAAACCCCAAATGTAGCTACTTGGTACACATCTAGGATAATTTGGCTCTATGAACACTATCCGGAAGGTTGACTATACGGCCAAGCCTCCAACATTACACAAAATCTTCACAGGTCTGGAAGGCACTAAGAACAAGCATCCGAGTTTCCCCTTGGTCAGTTCTGGAAAGCTTGAATCCGGTTGTGATTTTACATGGAGTGCAACACTCAGTCCATCTCTCACACTAATGCCATTCTTTGTAAGACACGAAACTAGGAATGCACGAATCTTGTGCATGAAGTTGGATATATAAGGGATAATAGCTAGAAGTGTAATAAGATAGAGAGAACACAATTAAAATTGTGTGGAATTGTGTGGCGATGTTGATCATGCAGTTGGCAGCAGGCTTATTTTGACACCATTTATAATGAATTATGGAAACTCAGACCAAGAGTAATTTGGCATTGCATCATATGCCCATAGCAGCATGGTTATTGGCAATCTAATCTGAAGCATGCTTAAATGGGAGAAAGTCCCTTTGAATTCAGTGGGATGGTTCTTAGGATGAATGCATACCATTACAAGCATAGATTTTTATCGGATTTGACCCATTGGATAGGCTCTACATCTTCTTCACATCTGTAACACCAGCCAAAATGGAAGATATTTCCTTGCAACTCATCCGATATGTAAAAAGGGGTGAAGGATCGCATAGCTAGGACTTGTGTGCAAACAGAATGAGGTTAAAGACAACACAGGTCAAGTTTCATCTTTGCTGCACACAATGCCTGCACACAGGTGCAAAGTGGGAAGCGACCCATAGACCCACAGCAAGACTGTGGCTGGATACTATCGCTTCAGGCGACAAGCATGCTCTCATGACCACAGAGAGTAAGTTCTCTGTGTGGAGGAACACTTGTACAGAAGAACTTTTGTGCAGAAGAAAACCAAGCCTCAAGTGACTCCAGGGATGGACCAAAGTCTTGGTTTCCCCTACTCCTGCATCTGAACTTTTAAAATCTCAATTTCTTTTTCTTGAGCTTGGTAAATTCTGATCAAAAACAAGCTGAAACAAAATTCTCACTCAAAATTTTCTCCGCTCCAAGCAAATTCAACAGCCATAGCCATTTCCAGTATAGAGAGAAATAAAGGTACCTGCCTACCATATAGCTGTTAAAGCAGGCAGAAAGAAGTAGAACCAAGTTCCTGGCTACATCTGTTAGATTTGGCTGCTCCCACATTTAAATTATTTTAATCTTTTTGCTGCCCAAAATGGAAGATGCTGCAAATTTTGGTAAATTCATATTAAAACCAAACTGAAATAAATTTCAGTCCTAGGTGAGTCACACATGCATTCCAATATTTAGCCAGATGCAGGTTAATTCCATGCAGATTAAACCTAAGTTTCACGGTAATTATAATGTTATGTATTGTTCCAGTTTTTTTAACCACCAGAGCTATTGAACAGACAGTTTCATTTACATGACATTCATGTTCCACCTTTCCTGTACCAGAGTGATAACATAAGAACCTGCCAGGACATCTGAGGCTTCTCACTCACCCAGCACCAATCCTGTTTTCAGGATGGGAGACCTCTGTGCAGGAAACTCCTAGGAGGTGGAGGTGCTCCTCCGGTTACCTTCATGGAACTAGAAAGATAACTTCTGTAGTAGGCTACTCACATGCTACAAACGCAAGAAAAATTCATACCTGCTGCTATACATGTTGCGGAAATGCCAGGATTGCCTCATACAATCCAGTATTTGACATTATGAGCACTGCAACTGGTTAAGCAGAAATAGTGCATGCCAGGAGGTATCAACTGATTATACATTGATTATCTTACATAATTGATTATACATTGATTATACAATCAATTGTATCATCAATTATACAATTATACATGGATCCTATCACATTGCGAAGGGATGGGCAAATATGCTCTCTCTCTCTCTCTCTCTCTCTCTCTCTCTCTCTCTCTCTCTCTCTCTCTCACACACACACACACACACACACACACACTATAATCTAAGGTTCTTTCTCTCCCACTTACAAATGGCTTTGAGAAATTATTATTATTTTATTATCATTATCATTATTATTCACATTTCTATACCCCCCCTAGCCAAAGCTCTCTGGGTGGTTTACAAAAGAAAGTTACCCATCCAAAGTTCAACCATGCCCAATCCTGGTTAGCTTCCAAGATTAGGCAGGACCAGCCACTCCAGGCTATATGGAAGCATATATCAACCAGACTCAAACCCACAAAGCTTCCCTGCACCTCTGCTGCAGCCCACACCTGCACACTACGTAAATTCAGTTAGAAATGAACTGAAACAAAATTCTCACCAATCCACACCAGTTAAGTTCAATAAGGACTACCCCTAGCATTAAGAGGACCATCACGTACCTATGTGCCCTATAGATGTTATAGACGAGGGACCTGCTGGAGACAGAAAAACAAATTCAGCATCAACACAGCTGAGCATATCATGATTGAAAGTCAGCATTCAAGGTACCCAAACCAGCCTGAGCACTCAGAGGTGAATCAATCTGTTTTGGTTTCTCCCACCGTCCGTGGTTTTGACAATCTCCAGTTCTGTTTGTCTGACTGATGGAAACATCGCAATGTGGGTCAGTTCAAATCAGGACTGGGGCAAACAAAGCTACCACCCCTAGGGAGTTCCGCCCCGCACACGCCCGCTTGGGAGGCACGTGGCTCTCACACTCTTTGGACTTCACAAGGAGGCAGGACAGCACTGACGGCAGGCAGGCCTGCTGGACAGACTGTGAACTGGCAGTTCCATTCACCAGCCTCCCCTGGAGTTGGCGCGTTTCTGAGAGTACACCTGCACCTTATATCTGTCTCCACATGTTTCCTTCACCTCCAAGGATGTCACTCCCAATTGAAAGCCTGCTCGGAGACCACAGGGGCTATGCTGACTGCAGGTGTCTGCTACTGTTTGTCACCGTTCACCTCAGCCCCCTGCGAATGTCAATTCCTATGAAGGAGAAGCAAATATCTGCACCAAGTAAAGAAGTGATGTGATGGAGATGACAATGAATGCTCTGGCAGGCAAGCATTTTGCTAAGACTGTGCAGGGTTTCCGGAGGAGAAAGGTTTTTGGTTTGAGGGGTGTTTAACTGGCAGGAAAAGCTCTCTAATTTATGCATCAGACATCCTTCTTCTGGATGGTCATTTCACAACCCAGCTTATCAAACCAATTACCTATAGTCAGGGTGGACAGATATGAGAATTTCAGGATTTATTGTCCATTGAGGTTTACTAGACATTTGGGATGCATCAGTCAGAGTTAAGTGAGACCAACATGCACTTAGAATTAAAGAATCTGAGCCCAGGAATTAATTTTGGCTGCCAGAACTCAATGGAGCTCATAAGACCTTCCACACAAAATCCTGCTTCTGATTCCACCAAGCTTTCAACAGTGAGATTTAGAGAGGATACTTTACTTCTGCAAGTGCTACAGCTAATTGTTTGGTTTGGAAATTCACATGAGTGTGAAGGGTGGAGCAGGGGAACTTTTCTAAGCATGCAAATTATCACTAGCAAATGTGCGTCTTGGAAAATATTAAGTAGGTGTTACAGTGGAATTGTAATAGTGAAATTGAATTGAACAGCGGCTGCGTCAGATCAGATAGCCAGCGCTCAGCCTGGTCAAATGTTTTGGGATGAGTTTCAGTTGGTTCAGCCCAAGGATGTTGGCAAGGGCCTTGGACAGATTTGTGCAGCTACATTTGTACTGAGTCCTCTCTCCTCTTGGCTTATCTGAACTACCAAGGAGGGAATAACCAGAGGTGATCAGTGTTACTTCTGCAAACAATGGTCATCCCATCGGGGAGGTGGTGTTGTTGAAGCCACTCCTTAAAAAAACTTCTCTGGACTCAGAGCATCCTAGTGACCTTGGGCAAATGGCAAACGTTCCTTTTCTGTTTCCCCTTGGTCCAATTGTCTAATTATTCTCCTGGCGACAGCTTCTTTAGTTTGCTTTTCTCTTCAAGGGCTGGATATTTGTCATCTTTTTAAAAAAAACTAATAACGTTTGTCACCTGGGAGGGGATTTTCTTTTGGACTCAGTGCATGGCTGATGGAGGTTTATCCCACTGATCACCATACACAGTGCAACTAGCCTAGGGAAAGACAAACTCCCAGGTGGGTGGCCCTGGGAGTTCCCCCACCAGGGCTAAATGGATGGGGGGGTTAATTTGGATCTGGAGTGGGAAAGGAGCAGTTAAATCTGAGCTGTTGATGCACCGCAGTCCTGTTTTTCTTTTAAATCCTCAACCTAGGATTATATTTTTTCTAAACCCCAAATGTATCTGCCTTGTACAGCTAGGATGGTGCCTAGTTTGGCTCTGTGAGCACTATCCAAAGGGAGAGGGGTGAGTGCCCTTGCAGACAGTTGTTTTTTTTGTGAGTAATGTGGCAGGCATACTAATAGCTGCAGCCAGATAATCTAAACATATGGCACTGTTTCTATCCTCCTTGAATGAGCTGCCTATAATGTTATGAGCCCGATTTGAGGTGCTGGTTTTAGGCTTTGAAATCCAACATGGCTGGGGACCCCAGTACCTGGCAGAATGCCTCTTCTAACCACAGTTCACATGTACACTACACTCATCATCTAGGGCCTTTCTCTGAAGGCCACCTCCAAGGGAGGCTTGGTTGCTGACAATAAGGAACAGGGCCTGTGGTGTCCCCATATTATGGAACGATCTTGTCACTTAGGCCTACCTGGTGCCAACTTTACTATTGGCAACAGGTTAAAACCACCCTCTGTGCAGAAACATTTTCCAGCTCCAAATAGCTCTTGGGGCTGAAGGGTGAAAATAATTGCCAGCTTAGGTTCCCCTTCCAAGGTCTAGGATTTGTTGTTGTTGCTAGTTGCGAAGTTGCATCCAACCCATCACGACCCCATGGACAACATTCCTCCAGGCCTTCCTGTCCTCCACCATCCCCGGAGTCCACTTAAGCTCACACTGACTGCTGCAGTGACTCCATTTAGCCACCTCATCCTCTGCTGCCCCCTTCTTCTTTTGCCATCTATTGTTCCCAGCATTAGGCCCTTCTCCGGGGAGTCCTTCCTTCTCATTAGATAGCCAAAGTATTTGAGTTTCATCTTCAGGATCTGGCCTCCTAAAGAGCAGTCAGGGTTGATCTCCTCTAGGAATGACCGGTTTGATCGCCTTGTGGTCCAAGGGGCAGGAGTCTCCTCCAGCACCACAATTCAAAGGCCTCAATTCTTCCGCGCTCAGCCTTCCTTATGGTCCAACTTTCACAACCATACATTGTAACTGGGAAAACCATAGCCTTGACTATACGCACTTTTGTTGGCAGGGTGATGTCTCTGCTTTTTAGTATGCTGTCTAGATTTGCCATAGCTTTCCTCTGCAGGAGCAAGCGCCTTTTAATTTCTTGGCTGCAGTCCCTGTCTGCAGTGATCTTAGAGCCCAGGAAAATAAAACTGTCACTACCTCCATTTCTTCCCCATCTATTTGCCAGGAAGTGAGAGGACCGGATGCCATGATCTTAGTTTTCTTAATGTTGAGTTTCAAGCCAACTTTTGCTCTCTCCTCCTTCACCCGCATCAAGTGACTCTTTAGTTCCTCTTCACTTTCTGCCATGAGAGTGGTATCATCTGCATATCTAGGATAGAGTAGTTTAAATTGTTTTGTTAAAATGTTATTTAAAATGTTTAATGTCATTGCAAGATTTTCTTTACCATTCTGTTGTTATATCTGTATTTTATTCCATCTATTAACTTAATTAATGTATTAAATTTGAGAAGTATAGAAAGAATGTTGGGGGTGATAGTTCTGCATACTGTCATGAAGTTGTATAGTTTATCTCTGCAGTCAGTACCTCTGCTTTCCAATGGATTTCTTGCAGAGTTCACACAGTGCTGGCTTCCATTCATGTAAACTACTTGTGCAGGAATCCAGTGAATGAATAAAGGATAAGGGAGCTGGTAAGATAAGAAACAAAGAAGCCAGGGACCCCACTCTGTTGTTGTGTAAATGCAGCAGACTAGGACACTGCTGAAGGTAGTTACTTGCTTTATTCCATTCTGTTTGAATAATTCTGTAGGATTTGCAGCGGCAAATGTATGTGAAAATCAGTTAAAATGCAGGGGTTTTATTATTGTTGCTGTGCAGATTACTTTTTCACCCTTCAGTTAAGTATTATCATGCTTAAAATTACCTATTGTATCTCTTTCTTGATGGAAACTCTCTAGGGATTGCAATCTTGTCAAGATAATGGTCACAGATAAAAACAAAAACCCAAAAGGGCTTTCAAGAAAAAGATAAAGCAAGAGACCATCATCAACCAAGCAAGAATCATTTGGGTACAAAATGTGAAGGCACATAAAATTACACACACTATAGAAGGGCATTTCCTTCTCATATATCAGAAAGACTCTGGATTCTAGATGCAGTTGCAGGTTGAAATATTAGTCTAGACTGGAGAGGAGAAGGATGAGACAATCTCCAATCCACCCCAAGGAAATGAGGGAGAAAAGAAAGTTGATGTTCCATCTCCAACTGCCAAGGGAATAATGCCTATTCTACTTTCTTCATATCAGCCTGAATTTTAGGAAACGTAATGAGAAGTTATGAGAAAGAAAATGGGATGCTTTTGAGCATGTGCAGAGTGTCTTCATCCCATCACCATCAAGCGACTACAACCTTCAGCAGTTTTAAATGTACATACTTTCCCCTATATTCCTTCTGTGTGTGTGTGTGTTCATTCATTCACATTTCCTGAAACATATTCAGTCTTCAAATTCTTTCTGTTCAGTTCCACGAACAACACAACTAATTCTGGTCTGCAAAGAGTTCAGGCCATAATTCGCATTCAGTTATTGAAACTGTGAAGGTAACTTTAATCTCTGATCAAAGTTGAGATTAATTCAATCCCTACTTAGTGGTGTATTTGGTGGTAATTCTGTGGTGCCTTTTTTTCACTCACTTGCTCACTCACCTCCTTACTGAATTCATGCCATCTTTGTGCCACGGCATTGCTCATCACATGATGGGTAATGATCTCCCATGAAGGTGAGCTACAAAGTCTTTCCTTCCATGTTGCTGAATTCTAGCCAAGGGCTTCAACTGGGCAAAAACACTAGAGCCAATTCAACCACTAGAGTTTTAAGTTCTTTCAAAATCCCTTTCTGTCCAAGCAGAAATAATATCTTTTTAAATTGAAATGTTGCTTTAAGAGAAACATGTTGGCAATTTGTCTGCCTTTCACGGAGGCTAACTAGAATGACCTCATCTTCAAACGGCAGTCCTTGGAGTGGATGAACTGTGGTCCATGCCAGGTTTGCAAGTCCTTCTCAAATCTATGCTGTCACATTTTTTTACATTAATCTGAGATTTAAAATATTTAAATTTATTTAAAAAATAAAATAAAACCAAACTCTACACAGATATATTTTCTCATATAGTATATGTTTCTAAGTACCTCAGAGATATACATTTCTGAACATATTTCATCCTGCAATATGCATTTTTTCTATAGATTTTGGTATGTTCTCAGGCCAAAAAGTGCACCAGAGGAGTACAAAATCTATGTGCTCTAATCCACTCATCTAGCAATGCTGTTCAAGTGCTAGTTCCAGACTTAGTCATTGTAATCAATAGGATTTCATTCAGTCATGATGAGCTTAGGTCCCATTGATTTAAATAGTTTGCTTTGTACAAGATGAAACCTGGATCCAACCTGAAATCAGTTCTAGCAGAATTTGCAAGGATGTATTTTGCAAGCATCCCCATGTTGTCCTTTGAGAATAGTATGCCTAAATGTACAGGATGGGAGCCAGTTTCTGAAGCACTGATACTTCACAAAGTAGAGACAAAGCAGCCGTCCGGGGTGCATATTTCTGTCTCAATCTGCAGCTTTTCTTTTGAGACTACCTCAACGCCGAAATGCCATCACTGTGTCAATATAGTCCATCAACACATTGGCGTGCATTATGTTTCTGGCTGAAGTCTCATTTTCAAGCCCACAGTCATATAAAATTAAACTTAAATAAAAGCAAAAGGTCAGTGCAATGCTCACAACATAATGAAACGGAGGAAACCGCAGAGGAAAGAGCAGGCCAGAATGACTCTGCTTTCTATTCCCACCGGCAATGCAGGTTAAATTAAGTATCAGCACGGGGCCAGAAGCTCTCTCTCCTGCTATATTTCACTAGCATGCTGGCTAGCAAAATCCTTTCTGGGGAAAGCAGATTGCGATCACCTATGTGGTCGAAGGTTAAGCCAGAAGCACACAGAAGACAGAGATGGGTAATTCCATTTATTATCCACCTGCCAACGCTTTGGGGAGAACAGCCCAATCACTGAGTCAAGAAGGACTCAGCCAACATCAGTTCCAGTTTAAATCATTCAAAGCAGACATGGAGCAACTGGTCAGGGAAATGTACTGTTAAGCCTTATGAAAACCAATTTTGACTTTGAATCAACATTGGGAGGCAGTTCTTTAAAAAAGTCACAAAACTTTGTGAATTTATCTCTTTCTACCCTGTGGACCATGGTGCCACCAGGAATGGAATGTGTCCTGTTGCAAAGTGAGGACTGAACATTCCATCTGGGTTCTCTTTGACTGTCTTCTCCAATTCTTCTTTCTCATAGGGTGGGATATGACTCAGATAAACTAATAAATGAGAGGGGAGAGAGAGAGAGAGAGAGAGAGAGAGACCTGAATACAAACAACCTCTTAATTTTCCCACCATCAGACTGGAACAAGGCAATTATGGCCGTGGTAAAACATCTTCCAAATATTTTCCACCACCACTCAGTTCTTTTTACCATTGCATTTACGTCCATAGTAAGCCCACCATTTTCTATCCTCCACAATGTCCCAGTGGGAGCAGAAATGGCCAGAAGAAAACTCTGTATAATATTTGGAATAAAATCAGAGATTTTCTGGACAGCTCTGTGTCAATCTGAACCTCTGTGGTCACACTGAACTTAGGTTTTATACGAGAAATTTTATCTCCGAACCAGTTGTTAAAAGTGCTAAAGACAGATAAGGGTGACATTGGAGCTTGAGACAAATGCCTTACTGCCCTAAACTGTTCTGCTAGATATGAATTTATAGATGCAATACGAGCAGAGAAGGAAGCCTTCTTCACTGCTCATATCACCACCCTGAAGGAGCAAAGGTACTCTCTAGAATGTGTTTGTTCAGATTTCAACATCAGTGCTCCAGTCCTTGTCCTTCCTGCTTCATACGCCAGAATTCCTCTGCACACCAGAGTTTTTTTTCTTCACTAAACTTGTTCTAACTTGTTCGCTAAACTTGTTCTTCACTAAACTTGTTCTAACAAAACAAAACAATGGACTCCGTCTTCAATGCAACTGCTTCCACAGATATGGAATCGATTCCTTGCAGGAACATGATGGACTCTGCATTCCAAACTAGGAAAGTGGATCCCAAGTTTTTCTCAGCTGAGGAAAACTGATGTTCTATAAACAGACGCTTGACATTTTTACAGTGGCAAAACTTTTTAGAAGAATGATGATTATTAATCACTTCCTTATCCTTAGGTGTTCAGAGGCAAACAATCTTTTCACCAAGGCTACATCAAGACCAAATGGAGCCACATAGTCTATAGGCATTAAATATAGGCCACATTCTGGTTTGACAATACTGCACTTCAGTCCCTAAAAAAATAGTTACTTGTTAGTATATTTATTTAATTTCTATACCTCCGAACAACTGAAACTCTCTGGGCAGTTCACAGAATACATATGTTTTGTTCCCCCTGATTTTTTTTTAAGTCTTTCCAGGTACCATGGTACCGTTATGATGAAACTCCCTAGAATCCACCTTTCTTCAGTTTGTCACACTTGCTCTTCTCCACAGCCTTGTCTTAGAAATTCTCCTGAGCCAAGACAAAGTTTGCAAATGCTCCTGGCAATCTTGTTTCATAACCAGTGTTAGAATCCCAGAATCTCAATTTGAGAAGAGGAAATAAAACTCGGGTTCGTGGGAAAGATCAAGCGTCCAGACCATCTTGGCTTTGTTGTCTTACCCAGGTTCCCACAGTAGACTCACGATAATGCATTATTGTGCAGGCAGAGGTGAACTGCTGCAAAGCTTCAATACCATTACAGGGCATTTATCCCTCCCAGTCATGTCACAGGTACAGGGCAATTGCAGAATGCAGACATTACAATAAGGTTCTGAGGTCATCACATACAGAACAGATAAAGGAATGTCAGTCAATCATACAGAGACAATGAGATTACAATATTTCTGATTGCAGTGTATTGACACTTTAGTTGAGTAACTTGAACCCACCTCCAGGTCTGCTCAGACATGCAAATTCAAGCTACTGAGAAACTATTCATGAACTCAGACCCTTATCTAGACTCTAGACAGTCTGAGTGACCAGGGCACATGAAGCCCTCTGGGCTAGGAAGATACTTTCTGGTAAACTGAATTCCAATGCCATTTTAAACAGTGACTGAGCTTGTTTTGAGAAGGAGTACAGGATTTGATCCCACAATGCAGAAGCACATGGAAGTAGTGCTTTTCAGGCGGGATTTACCCGGCTTTTCCCAACCCCAGCACCCTTCAGTCATAGTACGTGTGATACAAACAGAGTGTGCAAATCACATGCAGAGAAGGGGGATGCCGCTGACACAGCATGCATGTGGTGTGACTGCTGGGACATTGAGCTGATGGCTGTGAGGAAGCCAGCCAAAGTCCAGGGAATCTAACAGAACTTGACCCCTAAAATGGATCCCTCACACGTCCCAACACGATAGCACTCTGCAAGTACCAGACAGGCTGTCACAAAGAGGAAGGCCAGAATCACTCCTTAATGATTCCAGAGTGCAGGAGATGGAAAACAGGGTACAGTGACAGGAAACCAGATTCTGGCTTGCCACCAGGAAATGTGTCTTCCCTGTCAGAGTAGTACAACAACGGAACCAAAGACCTAGGGAGTTCGTGAGTTCTCCCACACTAGAGGCATTCAGGAAACAACTGGACAGTCATCTTACTGGGATGGTGTAAATTGGCATCCTGCAGCAGCAGCTGGTTGGACCTAATGGCCTTCATGGCCCCTTCCAACTCTACAGCTCTATAATTCTGTGATCCCTAGGGTATGTTCCAATTCATGTACATGCGTTCGGCACATGCTCACTAAAATATCCAATGATGACCTAAAAAAACAAGAAATTAGGACAGGCCTTTCTTGATCAGCCCCTGTATCTATTTAGTCTAACATCCTGGTTCTAACAATAAACTTTGTGCAACGGCACAAAGGGGCTCTGTATTATCCTCTGTGTGCCACCCCACCCCCAGCCAACAAGTATCCAAATGCTTAATGATTCTGAACCTAAATTATCTTTGTTACGTTGTTAGAAGGATCATTAAAAGAATTTCTCCTGGGAAAACATGGAGATAAGGCAAAACGGCTACACCCCACAGGGAATCTTGAGACAAGAACCCTTGCATAGGTTGGACTTTTGACCGACATGCTAACTTCCCAGCTATTCCAGCCCGGCCAGAAATCCTTGTTGCTGTGATAGGGCTGCTATTTGGATGACTTAAGCAAGCATCATTTAGGCAGTGGAGACCAAAGCTTGGTTCAGTTCTGAGCCAAGTGAATGGGTCTGTTCCCATGATCACAGAGGAGGAAAGGAGCCACCAAAAAAATGTGAAGCTAATCAGTGTGAGAGGAGGTGTGTCCATCACAGGTGATGGCATTGCATATACGTCAATCACTGAGATTCTATGAAGAGTTCTAACACCACTCTGTTGGGCACTGCACACATTCTTAATGATCCTTTTCAAAAATCTGACTTGGTGGAAGTTACCTTTCATGCCTGCTAGATGGCTCAAGAGCACACAAGTTTCCAGTGTAGCTCTCAACATGTCTGCATGATAATGACCTGATGATTGAGAGAAAAGGAAGATGTGAGGTTACTAGTGCACATCTCAGTTTTGACAAATTGCTTAAGAAACAAGACCCCACCCAGTTACTTTTTGCCATGGTTTTATTTAGAGTCTCAACTATTATTTTCATGTATTGTTCCTTTTTCTTCTTTTTGAAGAGATCTGTCAGCTCTTCTTCTCTTCTCCTCTCCTCTCCTCTCCTTGTTTAGGAACAGTGTAGAGACAGTGTAGGAACAGATCAGTTTTTAGAGACTCCCATGTCAGCATTCTTCCAGTTCAATCCCTATCACAACACTGGTTTCAGTTTCTCAGCTGACACATTGCATTAAGTGCATATCCATGAAAATACAAAAAGCAGGAAACATTTTTAATGGCATGGTTTTGCATGCACAATGGAAGAGGTAAAACAACCCAGTTAGGAACTGAGTGCTGAGCAACTGAACTAAAATTCTGGAAAATTTAAAAATTTGGGCATGAGTTGGATGGCAAAGTTTGGATTCAGCTCTTTTGAGTGCTAAATCAGATGACGAGCAGAGCGAAGTAATATCCAATGTCGTCAATAGGCTACATAGTCAGTAACCAAGACTGCAGTCCTAAGGCTTTAGTACCCACTTGCTGAGAATAAGTCCCATTGGAGTACATTCTGAGTAGACATGTACACTGACTGCATTAAGATTTAATTTCCCCCTGCCTCTCCTGGGTGTCCCTTAGGACTGGTGCTATGTCAGCTCCCAATATTTCTTCTGAATCAATCCATCATCTCTCTTCCTGTCTCTCGCTCCCTGCTCTGGAGAGGCTGGGTTCCATGTCATGTCAAGTGGCTCTGCATGGAAGCATGGGGCCCCCAGTTGGGCACCGCTGCCCAGCAATTCTTGGCTCTTCCACCTGCACCCAGGTGGGACAGCAGAGGGGGAATCCACTGAGGTGCGCAGTCCCCCAACCAGGGCTACTTCCCAGCTGAGTCCCTCAGGCTTCCCTCTAATGCATGCATGTGGGATGGCCGAGGGGCAGTCGGGTGAATGGCAAATGAAAGCCAGCACCCAGCTGACCCTTGTCCCTCTCACTCAGTCACCCAGGGGGCTTCCCCATGGCATGAGTGAGAGGGACAGTGGAAGATCAGCCCTGTTTCTTTCCCAGCACCAACCAGCAGATCACCTGCTCCTTTCCCAAAGAAGGGGCCGCTCAGACAGCCATGCAAATCAGCAGCAGCCAGTGGCCCTTTCTGTCTAGTGGCTCAGCAAGAGTAACAATTGGCTGCTCTTGCCAAGTGGCTTTCTGGTGCCAAAGAGGTGTATTTTCTAGGTTCAGATGTCAGAAAAGGCCACTGTGGTACCAGGCAACCATAGAACAGGCCACCGTTTCTGTTCCGTGTAGCTAAAAACCAAATGCCCCACACTGAAAGACCGCAGGAGGGTTTGG
Organism: Varanus komodoensis; assembly: GCF_004798865.1. Classification (NCBI taxonomy): domain Eukaryota; kingdom Metazoa; phylum Chordata; class Lepidosauria; order Squamata; family Varanidae; genus Varanus; species Varanus komodoensis. The sequence goes on from NW_025335780.1 coordinate 2,774,544, forward strand.
ATGCCAAGGCACAATATTACTATCATTCCCATGACTGGAAACCCCGATAAGGCACATGCCATAGTTGTATGGAAGTGTGCATATTAAGTCAAATACTCTAGCTGCAAAGGATTTAGATGAGTCTGCATACCCAGAGATGTTAGAGCAGGACTTGTGTGTGCATATGTGCCCTCTTACAGTTTCAGCTGCCAGGTGTGCAAATGAACACTTGCATATGTCCACCTTCCATGGCTTGTAAGAGGAATCATGCTGTATAATCAAATTTTAGGCTGATCAAATAGCCCTTTCCCATTTCAGCAGTCCAGCTTTGTTCAAGCTTGCATTCCCCAAAGACCTGCCTGTAGCAGACCTTTCCTCAACGACTGGCAGCCTTTCTGATCGTGTCTGAAAAGGTAACTTAAGGCTTTCCTTTCCTGGCAGAAAGGGGGCAGGGGAAGCAAAACACAACCTCAGTTCACTGCTGTTGGAAATTCAGAGTAGTTGGATCAGATGATGTACTCATAGTATGATACTCTATTGTTGCTGTGTCTTGACTCATGTCCTGGGCCAAGTCCTGGGGAACCCTATCGGGTGAACTAGAACTACTTAAACAAAACCTAAATGAAATGAGAACACAGTTGCTTCATCCACAAACAGCAGGAGCCACAGAGGTATCTATTCATGATTGGTGTACTGTGGTTCATTGCACCTTCTCCAAAGCTGCTCATGAACAGAACAGATGAAGGAGCTTGTGTCTAGGACCAGTCTCAGGCTTCCTATGTTTACTTTCCAGGTCTTACAGGACATTCTACTATCCCAGTTGAGAACCTCTGGACAACGGTTACGTCACCCCATGGCTGAAATCAAGCAGCCCACAGGGCAACAGCTGCATGTTGTCAGGGTGATAGGGAGAGGTTTGACCCCACAGGATCAGATGTCCCATGAAAGGGGGTTGAGGTAGGAAAGAGAAAAGTGTGTGGAAATTACCAGTGGCAGGCAGGTGTGAGGAATCCATTGTGATGGTGGGAGTCCTTCAGATTCCCTGGTCTTGTCTCCCTAGACTCCAGCCCACATTGATCCAGATGTGTGTTTTAGGCCCTGGAGGGTGTGCTCAGCATTGACACATCTCTCAGCAATCACAGAGTCTCACATGCTGCACAAACAGTGTCTGTCTTCTGCACCACATGTACCAGCTTCTGCTAGACGAGGTGCAGAAGGTTAACCATGTGGCACTCACCAGGAATGGAGCTCCATGGTGCAAGTAGCATCCTTCTTTCACACCACACACAACAATGCAAACAGCTGCTTCATGTGACACAGACGGGAAGAAGGTTGCTGGTTGCACGACCTTCATTCCGTGCTAATTCACAGACTTCCTTTTGGATCAGCTCACTTTCCAAGACAGGGGCAGGAATGAGAGGAAGTCCGCCAATGGTAGAGAGATGGATTCCATGGAGCTTTGACACGTACCTACCAGCAGCTTTCAAAACACAATGGACCCAGACTGTGAAAGCAGCTTTATTGGTACGAGCAGCAGCAGCCTGTACACACGAAGGGAGTAGAAGAAGACTTGTGTGTTGGCACTGACGGTTTGCTTGTCTCCTTCCTAACTCAGCTCCTCTTCCCTGAAATACCTCTTTATTTTACCCCTGTAAAATGAATGGAGCAGAGCCCGGTTCTTAGGCAAGTTATTTGGCGGTTCAATATTGTTGGTCAATATGACTGGTGAAAGGTGAATAAAAAGTCTTTATGTGCAATGTTCTTATATAGCACAGTTACTGGTATGGCAAACACAGAAACTGCTCAAATATTTAATTTATATACTTTTAGATCTACTTTCAACACGCATTCTGGGACAGAAATATCCAGAAATTTTCCAGGAAGATGAGTTACACTCCTGATTGATCCCAGCATTATTTTTCCTTAATTCCAGATTCTTATACAAGTTTGACTGTGTGTGTTTCATATTTATATAAGTGAAGGAACTGCACCTGTTCAGAGGCACCCTTGTTCATATTGATTTCCATGCTGGAAACTTTCTGCACCATTACCGAATGTACCAAAAGGAAAATGGAGCAAGGAGGTTTCAGTAGACTAGCTTGGTGGAAGAGTTTCACAAGGAGAAGTAAAGGGTCCCCCACCCTTTTGGAATGAGGTCTTGGCATGGGAAACTTGAAAGTACACAGGTTGGCTCCTGGCAGTGGCAAATGGGTAATGCATTCACCACCGGCATCTTGGTAGCCATCAGTTTACTTAGAAATGGACAGAATGAGTGAGCGTTCTGACTGAACAGCAAACAGGGCTATGAGGGCAATCTTGAAGGACTTCCCCTCACCCCTGGACAATGGGAAGACTAAGATTGTATTCATTGCCGAATTGTTGTTCTTTTGTTATACACACATTGGGCCTGCAACAGGGATGCTGAGATTGGATGGAAATCATGTCATGAAGCTGTCATGAAGAAGTGAGAATTTCTCTTTGAGACTAAGTGAAATAATCAAGTTCTGGGCTTGTACCAACAGCTTCTTCCAGGAATGCCTGCTTAACCTGATGAATGTCAGCTGCGTAGGCACCAAAATGGGACAACAGTATGAAGAAAGCTCCATTATAAGTTGCACATCCCTACTGTACACATCTAAATGGATTTTAGAAAACATGCATTCCTGGAGAATTTGAGGGGAAAACCTCTTATTCAGATATTCTTCCTCAGATGGTTTATTTAAACTTCTTAAATTTGGGCCATGAATTCAACAAGCTATGGAAATTGCTTACATGGTATATCACACAGTAAAAACGATGACATAAACGCCAGGTAAATGGAGAAAAGTGCAACTCACAAGCCTTAGAGTCAACACAAAACAAATGAGCAGAGGTTTCATTTTATCTCCAGTGGCCCCAAAATCGTTCAAATGCTCCAATTATTCTCCAAGACCCACAAGCTTTCTGGGTAGGAAGGGGCTTTGGAGAGAGGTTCCCAGAAAATGGTTTTGGCTGAGCAGCAGATTCCTGTATTGCATGGGTAGCTATTACTTTGTGAAGATGTCCAAAACCAGTTGTAATAGTACTCATTGGCAAGGGGGGGCGGATTAAAAAGGAGTGCAAGCAAAATCTCATACTGGGAATGAACAAGTAGCTCAGTGTTCCTAAACAGATCCCTCGTTCCCATCCATAAGTGGTAGTTGCTTGGTTGTTGTCATTTAAGAAGTCCAGAGCTGATGACAGAGGCATAAAGTCCTTTGCCGAAGTGTCTCATGCAGTTAGAGCAAAGAGGTGCTGAACCGCGATATTATATTTCGATTATAAAAATATCGAAATAAAAGTCTAAAATTTTATGGGAGGCAGATTCTGGAGAAAAGTACCTACAACAACTCATTTTGATTGCCTCTTCTTGGTGTATAGAAGAGTTCTTTATCATGTTGTTTTTTAACTTTATTGTTGCTTCTCAATGGGAAGGATATTGGATCATAAAATGCATGCCATCTGACTAGGAAAGCAGGAAAAGGGATGAACAGATGTTCCCCATAAGGTAGGTGCCTCTTCTAACCACCCCAAGGGGTCAGACTTAACAGTGCCTTAAAGGAATTAAAAGCAGCAGGAGTGATATAGTTGTGAGCACACTGTAGGTCCTTTGGCAGTCTTGTCAAATGGCACAGGGTTCCAGCAAGTATGTGGAGGAATGTGGAATGTTTCTTCCTGTCTTTATGCTTTAGACCACATGCAATTATTTCACATGGCTACAGAAGAATTTCACAACATTTAATGTTAACAGTAAAGTAACTGCAACTCAGCTTCATCAACTATTCAGAGGGAGACTGTGAGTCTTGGAAGGTGACCATGAAGGATCTACAAAGGATAATTAAGTTTAATGATGTTTCACTGGAAGCCAAGGCCAAGATCATCATGCTGTTGTATTCCCAGTCACTACACATGAGTGTGAAACCTGGACACTGAAGAAAGCTGGCAGGAAGGAAATTCATGTGTTTGCAACATGCTGGAGGAAGGCTTAATCTGGATGAATAGAATCCAGAACCCAATGAACAGGTGGGTTCTAGATCAAATCAAGTATGAACTGACCATGGAAGCAAAAGTGATGAAACAGAGACTGCCACACTTTATGGGAGATGAGGGAAGGGAAGGCTGCTGCACTTGGTGTGGAAGAGGGAGAGAGGTAGCATGGGGATCCATCCGCATTTAAACAATTTTCTTCCACATCAGGTGCAGATGCCAAATGGATGCTTCACCTAGCATGAAAGAGGGGGCCACTTGGGAATCGATTCCTGGTGAGCACCCCATTAATGCTGGGTGTGCTTGCCAAGAAATTTGACTCAAGGCCACAGCAGAATGGGGTGCAGACTGGGGAGCCAAGACAGAGAACCCATTGGATTCTCAGACCCAGTACAGATTCCTCCAGTCCCCTAGCAGGGATTCCCAAGACTTTTGGATCCATGGGTTCATTGGAAATTTGAGAAACATCTGTGAGTATCACCACAAGAAGCTGATCACTGGATTGCTGCTTTGACAGCTATCTTCTACATCCTTGGATCTTGAATGAAAGAAAGAAAGAAAGTTTGCTTTGTGTGTATTGGGCATCACTTCCAGAATGGATTGTCCAGTTCAGCTAATTGCTAGTGGTACAAAGCAGGTAATGCTTCTTTCAAATATATATTTCGGCAATGTTTAATAGTTGCTTTTTTTGCAGAGGACGTTATTATATGGAAACACACGTTACCCTTTTGACAACTAAAAGACTACCATTTCAATAGTAAAAAGATACATACTCACTACCTGTGATTCAGTCTATCTTCAAAGCTTTCAGTATTTGAACAGGTGGTATATATATGCCAAATAAATATGTATTTAGATGTTTGGACTACTTTTGTTGAGTCCTGTGCATAATTTCTAGAAAGGTGCATGCATTCATATTAATCCATGCATGTACTATATATTAAAACTTGAGGGGAACAGTAAATAAATCAATCAATAAATAAATGCATGTTTTGGATGCCTCTGGACAGCATGTTATGTACCTTCATGAGATGTCCATGGAAGAGCACTGTTTGATCACTTCTGCGTTGGGCTAGGAATGAGACTGTTTATCCAAACCAATCAAACAAACCAACTCTGTCTCTACCCTGCCTTGAAGCATACTTGGTCACTTTGGGCCAGTCTCCATTCCATCATGAAACACCTTGGCCCAGTCATTGACATTCAGCCAAAGTCACCTGAAAAGGGGATTGTGGGGATAAAATAGAGAAGAGGAAGATCGTGTATCACCCCTCAGGCTCCTTGGAGGAAAGTGGGGATACAGAAGTAAAAAATAAGCACACAAACTACCTGTTTCCCTTGTAAGATCTAGTTCCCCATGTGCATTGATAGTAAATGACATGAAAGTGGGCAAGTCAGAGGGATAAAGGATTAGTCAGAAATCATTAAACTGCCATCCATACTTATACCTCTTTAGCACAAGTGTGTTGTCCGTCAGTAGAAGCTCCGTGCACTTCACTTTTTTGGCCCAGTTCTCTCTGTCCTGCCATTGGCTATTTACATGTTTTGGTTTTGTCCTGACAGCCGCATGGAGTGCTACAGCCGAGACGTTCATTGGCCACCTCGTTCCTTTCTCTACTCTCCTTCTCGCCCATGCATGCCGCACCAGTGAGTTTTTCCACTTTCGGAAAAGCTTTGATTTCATCTCAGTTTTATGTTCCTACTTTTACATCATAAATATTGAAAAAATAGTCTGGAATCCTGTTAGATGTCAAAATAATTAAATAATTTGTAACTTTTAAAAATCTTGTTTTCAAGGAAAAATATGATAGTATTAAGGACTAATGTACCACATTCTTTTGGCTGTTGTATTTAATTTATGTATATCTGGCTTGGATATTTTCGTTATCTTTACAAATAACTATTGCATTGCAGTAGCCTGCTATCCCTTTCCTTTCATTTAAGATAATGAATTATAAAAGCTAATTATGCATTGGGCAAAACTAATAAAATCCCTTTTCTTCCCATTAAATGAGAAGGTTTTCTCATTTCATTTTCACAAACAGTTTTGTTCATTTTTAAAAGGTTATAAAGTAAAAAACAAAAAGAGTCCTGCAAAATAAAACATTTTGATTATTATTTCAAAAACCCAGCTGGATTTGACTAACTATAATTATTTCTACTGAAGTTTGAAGAATCTAAAAGGACCCAAACAGTTATTCAGATATAATATTATAAAGGAACTCAAAAGTAAATCTTGAATTTTTGTGGATAACAGGAAACATAATGTCAAAATCCTTTTTAAGGTATACATATTTTGGAATAGGTCAGTTTCAAGCTGGAAGAAAATTTGGCCTTAGATCTTTCCAGGACTCTGTGCAGAAATGAGTTATGGCACTGTGTGTCAGAAATATGAAAAAGACTCTGCAAACTGGGAAATTATTAATGAAGAAGTCTCTACACGTGTTCTAATATATATGGCTAGATTTATTAAATAGCACTTCTGAGGAGACACATGCTGTGGAAGTCCTGATTTAGGAAACCAATATCAATTTTGTGTTTTAAATAGGGCAGAAGTTCCCGGCCCCAGGAGTTCTGAAAAGGCCTGGGGAAGCTGAGTGCTGATAAGATTCTAGAAAGAACAGGCCAACAATGCAGGCTGTTAGCTGCAGCTTTCCATCCTTCAGAACTGCAGACTGCCAATTAGACAGCGTGGGAATCCCAACCTGGACTGTGTCTCCAGATAGAGGGACTAGGATTCAACCCATTGCACCTCACTGGATCACAGTTCATAGATCCATCCCACGTGCTGCAAAATGGTTCGCATTCATCTCAGTGAGATCCTCCTTTTTGCAAATTGCACGTACTTGGTATATAGCATACTGATCCAGGGCTAGATGTAGCTGAGACCACATGTGGTTGGGTAAAGGAATAAACCCCCAACCCCCATACTAAGGTTTTAAGCCAGATCATGTCCTTATAGTGGCTAGCAAACAACTCACCCGTATGCTTAAGGGTGGAGCTAATGTCATGTATACTTGGGGCATAGAAGGCCATTGGATTTAGCTTTAATCCTTTGTGTTTACTGAACAACAATAGCAGCAGTAACACAATGCAGTAAAATAACTTCCCCTCCCTTTTCTGGAATTAATTGAAGGATCTATGTAGCAGAATCCCATGGGCTTCTTTGACATCTGGTTGCTTTGGGCCAGCATGTGGGAGAAATTACTTCTGATGCCTCATTTTCTTAATGGAAAATGAGATTTTGATGAGATCTTTTCTATCTTAGCATGGCAAGGGAGATGTCCATGTGTCGTTTCAGCATATAGCATGGTTCTCTATTACATTTCCTTGCTTTAAATTGTATTTTGAAGAGAAATTGTGTTGCTTTGTAAATTATTGTCTGCCATTTGTGCAGATCGTTTGGCTTCCAATGGAATGTTGTTATGCATTAATAAAACAATGATTTTGATATGGCCACTTTCAGGGGCATTTTCTCTGTAACAAGTACCATTTCAGGAAAAAGAAGTATTTATTATCATACAAGATGGCGTCTTCAGCTCCTGGCAACTGCTGGTGGAATAGCTCCACTGTCTTGAAGCGCAGGCAAAATTCATACTTACATGTTTACTTATGTCTGATATATGTATGTGTGTACATCTCTTCTCAGAGGTAAGTCCTGCTGAGCTCATTGGAATTTTGCTCAAGTAAATGAATATACAGCTGCAGTCTAAGAACCTACATCTACTTTTCTGTGAATAAACTACGTTAAACCTAATGGGATTTGGGTGTATGTGCTGAATCTTCTATCTTTGCAAGATTCCACTTACCTATTTCATACAATTTGAAAGCCTATCTCTTAGTAAAATGTGGCCAATTTTAAAAATCACAGCTTTATTAAAATTCAACAGGGACAACTGAAGTCTGATTAATTCTTTTGGGGGACTGGGCTTGTGTGTCAGGCTCTGATAGGTTATCCTTGAGTTATAGTTAATTGAACTATAAATATACAGTTGGAATGAATGATAACGTCAGATTATTAATGTGAGCAGCTTGCTGTAAAGCATCTATCCATAAATATGTTCAAACCATAATGCTGAAAGTTACTATTGAAGCAATCTGTTAATTTATTGGAACCAGGTATTTTGCTGAATTTTTAATTTTAAAAATGTTACATTGTTCTTTGTTTTCTTTAGGAAATAATAAAGTTCAAGCACATTTTGGCAAATCCATACTTTATTTTCAGGCGCACAGATGTTTTTTCTAGCTCAACATCTGCTAGGGCTTTTCTTTTTAGTGCCACTCTGTGTCTAAAAATTTATAATGTATGCAAGTTTATAAAAAAGAGAAGGATTTTTTGGTGGACTTTAGAGTTCCCCTCACAAGTAATTGTAAACATATGCTATGTATTCCTACTAAATCAAACTGTAGAAGAGGAATCTAGACCAAAATCTTGCATTTGGTACAGAGTTAGTTACACACAGACTCAGCCTGTGCCCACCTTAAAATCAGTGGAATGTGCACAGCATTCCACCTTGAGCATCTATGCTTCAATTTCCAGTATTTATGCAACACACACACATAAAACTGGTATTTGATTAAGGCAAGCTTATACCTGGAAGTAATATCATTTCTAAGGCATGAACCATATATTAGCATCTGTCATATTAAGTTTACCAACATGACAACATATATTTACTTTTTCACATGTATTAAGAGAGCTGGGCTATACATTGATTACTTATCCAGATCTCTGTCATCAAGAGACAGACTAAGTGAGAGTTTTAGTTTTTGGCCTATCTAGTTTCCTATCAGCTAGTCGGCAGAAATGGATGACGGTGAGGCTGCCAGGTCTTCTGGATCCATGCTGTAAGGAAGGTTCAGGAAAGGTTCTATTGAATGAGCAGTGGAAACTTAGTTGCCAATGTAGGGAGTGATTTACCCTCCCAGGTTATCACTGAAGTTCAGCTCAAACATCTGCCTGGCTGAGAACCCTTAAACTTGGACAGCAATGGTATGAAGTGCTAACAGCTGGAAAAGGTGAGCCCTCTTGGATTTGTGGCCTGGTGTCATTCTACCTGTCAGGTGAGGGGGTTAAAAAACTCCTGCTTAGAGAGAATCCTTTGTCTCCTCCTAGGAGTGAGGTTTTTGATCCAGCATGAGTGAGCTGAATATAGTTCCCAGCAAATCCCTAGGAAAAGCTATGATGACTGTGTTATCCTACTGATTTCAGGCCAACCTGCATTCAATGAATTCATGCAGGACCAAGACCATGTGCCTGCTACATCCCAGCATCACATGAAAGGGTCTGATTCTTACAGAACCTTCTCCACAAAACAGGGAAGAAATGCCTGTGGAATGCACAGATGCAAATCATTCCTTTGTGCAACAGTTCTTGGATGATCAGTACCTGCTTAATTGCTGCCGCTGGCTGCACCATCCCTGGCTGGTGGCTATGGCCAGTTTCTTGGGTCACCCAACTTGTTCACACCTGTGCAGTGCCTCATATATTTGTCAAAAGGCAAAAGGACTCACACACTCCGTTACATGCCTATCTGCTTTCTTTGCTTTCTTTGAATGGACATTTTTCCCTTTCTTTGATCATATTGAAGGAGCGCATTGCCGGAGGGGATACATTAGTACACGGGAAGACATGACAGAAACTAGAGTAACTTAACATCATTGATTTTTTTTCCTTCAAGAGAAAAAAAAGGCTTATTGATGTGAATCCTTTTTTTTAGAAGAAATAATTTGAGCAGTCAGAAGATTTGTAACAGGAAACAATGAACTGCATCCCGACTGAGTTGTGTGGCTAGTAGAAGAGGCATCCTGCCAATAATAGCCGATCTGACTTCCTGAGAAAGGATAGGGTGACCTGCCTAATGCTGTGGCCTAGGCTGCAGGAGAGGAGGATACTGGCAAAACAGGTGAAGTCATCTTCTGTGAGAAGAGCTGTTCTGTTCATAAAAAGTATATCCTGGATCCAACCTCATATGTCTTTCCAATGCTCCCCTCTTATCTCTATCTTTCTTCTTCTCTGTTTTGCACACACAGGGGTGGGGTGGAGGGATCAATGCTGAATTAATATGATGGATCAGAAATCTACTGGGGTTAGGGTAAGTCAATGTTTTACACAATCCATCCTGCTAGGATTTGCAGGCTTCCTCCCATGCTAGGAGCTGTCTTGGGAAGGGAGCTGAGTCAACTTCAAGTCCATGGATGTTCATGGAATGCTGGTTGCACAACCAGCAAACTTCTTTCATGTCCCATGAAGCAACTCAAACAAAGGCTGTTGCAGGTGGCATGGAAGAGAAGCTCTGCTTGTATAGCATTCATCTTGAGAGGAAAGCTGTGACAAATCTAGACAGCATACTAAAAAGCAAAGACATCACCCTGCTGACAAAAGTGTGTATAGTCAAGACTATGGTTTTCCCAGTTGCAATGTAAGGCTGTGAAAGTTGGACCATAAGGAAGGCTGAGCACCCAAGAATTGAGGCCTTTGAATTGTGGTGCTGGAGGAGACTCCTGCAAGTCCCTTAGGCTGCAAACTGATCAGTCCTAGAGGAGATCAACCCTGACTGCTCTTTAGAAGGTCATAAACTCAAATACTTTGGCCACCTAATGAGAAGGAAGGACTCCCTGGAGAAGAGCCTAATGCTGGGAACGATTGATGGCAAAAGGAGAAGGGGACGGCAGAGGATGAGGTGGCTGGATGGAGTCACTGGGGCAGTGGGTGTGGGCTTGGGTGGACTCCAAGGGATGGTGGAGGACAGGAAGGCCTGGGGGAATGTTGTCCATGGGGTCATGAAGGGTTAGATGCGACTTCGCAACTAGCAGTAGCAGGGACTCCATTCCCACGAATGCTGGGTGCACTTGCTAGGAACCCAGACTCAGCAATGCATCAGATCCTTGGATCTGATCCAATGGATTGAGATCCAATGAATCCCACCCCCAAAATGAAATCCTCACAGTTCCCAAACTGGTGATGTGCTTCTACAGAACCTACCTACTGTGAGGTGCTCTTCTAAGTGAACATGAATAGGATTGTGCTGGTAAATTGTCTTAAGTATACCTAAGCCTATTTCCATGAGCAAGATGCTTTATTTTCAAGTGACATGAACCCTCCTTTCTGCAGCATGTGCATATAAGAGGACTGCTGACTGTATCTATGTACTACTACTCCACATTAAATTATTTCCAGTGGCTTTTGTACTCTGGGAAAGAATAAAGTCTGGTAAAGAGGCAACATTTCCAGATCTCTGAACATTTCCTCCCTTCCTCACCCATCTTCACTATAAATTTAGTCTTGCTTCCTTTCTCATCAGTAGCTGTGGCACAATTGCAACATGGATCCCATTGGGTTTCAAAGTTTGGTCACAACATTTAGCATCAATGAAGATGTAACATTGAATTATTATTAATGGTAAAAGGAAAGGGGGAAAAACAAGATCTCTATGTAATCCGTACAGGGTCAAAAGGGTAAAGAAACTGGGAAATGCTGCTTCTAAAATAGTGTGAAGTAGAGGTAGGTATCCAATTCAGCCATGTCCACAGCACTGAATGAAATCAGCTTGATTTATACAAATTCAGATCAATTCATATCAATCTGGAGTGGATCAAATGCAAATCTGAACATTTCTGAAGGTTATACATTTCTCAGTATTTAGAGGAAGAGAGAATGTCTCAAAATTTGATTAATTTCTCCAGGCAAAGTAGTTCCTTCTGAGGTGTTTATGCCTGCCACGTTTCAGATCCAAAGAAACTGTCTGCCTTCTGTGCACTGAACATTTCTATTTGAAAAATGCACTTCTTCCCGATTTTCTGGGATCCCACCTAATTCTCACCTGATCATAGCTTGGTCTATTAAGCAGGTTCTCCCTGACTTTTCGGGTAGCATTTTCACAGGGCTTTGGGGTAGAGGAAGTGGAGAAATCAGTTTCCAAGTCAGTTGCATGGAGCTAAATCTGGATTAAACCTCCTGTCTGCACATGGTGGACATGTGAGTGGAGCTGGCTGGAGATGGCCCGGGAGGCCCCTTCTGACTCACCCTGTCTCTATGTTTCTATGTCTGCAAGGGGCATTTGGAATCTAGGCCTATCTTGATTGACTTTGTCCTAGTATAGCCAGTCAGAAGTTCTGATCTTATCAGTGTATGCAATGCAGTGTGATATTTTGAGGGATGGAATAAAGTTTTCCTCTGAATATTTTTGTTGTTTTTCCTTTTCAGTATAAAGTTGATAATTATTTGGATTTTTTAAGCCAAATGAATGGCTTCTAAGAAATGCCAAATATATGGCACCCTGAAGGAACTGGAACAGAAAAGCTAATTAAAGCAATTAATTGCTACCATACTGCGTTTTCATATACAGCAATGTTAAATGTGAGAGTTTAAAAAAAAAAAAACTAAAGGCAAAAAACCAGCTGAATAAATACTTATATATGCAACTGGAGATAACCTCAGTCCCTGTGTTCTCCCAATTAATTTGCACGTTGTCCAAAAGGAATGGCATAGCTTTCAGCAGCATGATTTTCTTCTTTTCTTCTCCTAAAAGTTTCCTTTTCTTACTTTCTTTTACATCATTATTCCAGAATTATACTGTAAATATTGATTGAGCAGCCATATTATATTATCAACATATTATTATACATTCAGTGTAATTATTACTTTATTAAAAAAGTACTGGATCATAAACATGATTAAAATGTATTTATTCTATACACTTAAGATTTGCTGGGCAGCATGTTTGTGCCTCTATTTCCTCCCACTCAACCATCGAGTTTGTTTGGCTTCTGACCCAGTTTGGAATCAAAAGTATGTTGATTGCTTGAAGGGTGAAATATGGAAGAGACATTTATGGGAACCGTGACCCAGCTGACTCCACTGCGTCTTTCACTGACTTTCAATTCTATCAACCATTTCTCTGGGATATATTTCTGGGATGGAACTTTCAAGCACCATGGTTCACTTGTTCTATTACTTCTCACTTGATCAGTCCAGTACCATTCCGACAGATTGCTGTTGTGCCCCATAGCATTTATTTTATGGGATTTTCAGGATCATGTTTTGCCTCCCATCTTATTTAACATCTACAAAAAGATAGGAATTACATTTTGCTGTTGTTACATAGTGTCATCTCTGACTTATGGCAACCCTATCAATGAGTACCCTCCAAATATTCAGTCCTGGATAACCTGGTTCTGCTTCTGAAGGCTCTGGCTTCATTTGTGGAGTCAATCCATCTCATATTTGGTTTTCCTCCACTTCTTCTGTCTCCAATGTTCACTAGCATTATTGCCTTCTTCAGTGAGTCTTGCCTTTTCAGGAAGGGTCCAAAGTACATCGGCTTCAGTTGTATAATTTTTGTTTCCAGAAAAGGTTCAAAGATCAAATTTGTAAATAATATGATGATCACAAACAGCTCTACTGCACATTCTTTATGTTCAATGAAAACTATGGACTTCATAAAGACGTATCTAAACTTGATACTCTTTTGGATGAGAGACAAGAAACTAAAGCTCAATACAGAGAAGGCCATTATGATGACCAAGAATCAAGAATTCTTCTTCTTCTGCAGCAGCTCTCCATCAGGTTAATTTCTTGGGTATGTTAATAGTTCTGGCCTTGCACAGGAGCATGTATGCCTTTTCCTTACCTTGAAATTCCTCTACTGAGGATTCAGGATTTTTTGCCAAAAACAACCATCCTTGGGGGAGAAACAGTGGTCTGGGCAGTTGTCATCACCAGAATTGTACCCATCATCTCAGCGTTTTTCCTGAAAGGAAGCTAAAGTGGCTTATATAAGTCTCCTTCTCTTCATTTATCCTTGAAACAAGTTATGTAGTGGGTGATAACCATGACAAAGTGGGAATAGGACCCCAGATATCCAGAGTTTCATACCATATATTCTATTATCTATTTGAGTTGAATTGAAGCTGACCTGTTACATTCACAGTTTAGAGAGGTGCACTTCTTTTGTGTGAAGGGCTAGGCTGGAGAAGAAGTTACTTTTTCTCACTGAATGTCCACCACACAGTGCTTTAAGCCAATCCAGTGTCCACATTTTGCTCAAACATCCAGGAGATTCTCCCTATCCTACAGAAACATGTTACTAGAGGATCAAGAAAGTCACTGAGTTACCTCGGCAACATAGAAACATTCTTGAGCTAGCAGAGAAATCTGATGATAAATACAGAGAGAGAAGCTTCCTGGACTCTTTCCAGAGAAGAAATCCATTAGGTTCCCTACCCTTAGTGATGAGAGAAGAACTAGAGACAGCGAGATTGCCTCTGAGCAAGGTTTTCTGTTTCATCTAATTCAGTTCAACTCTAAATCCATTTTTATCAAGAAGTTCAGACCAAAACTCCTGCATATAGTAGAAAACAAAATCAACAGATTGAAATATTTAGCTGCCTAAAGTCTGTGTTTGAATACCTGTGTACTCAGCTATGCTTGTAATGCTGAATCAGGCTTGCTAGCTCTTTTTTCTGACAGAATTCTTATCCAACAGCGGCATGGTATGTAGGGACACCATGTTTTCTCCCTGTTGGAAATAGCTATATGTTGGAATAGCAGTTGGGGACAAGCAAAAGTTAAACAGCCCGCATTTATTCTTTATTATTGTGAGACAGCTAAAATGTGGTTTGGATCAGGCTTCTGGGTGGTATTCCCCAGAAAGGCAAATTATGTTTGCCCGAAACTGTCTTTCGAACAAGTGTGTGTGTGTGTGTGTGTGTGTGTGTGAAGTTGGAAACCGCAATACAAAACCAAAGTTAAAGCCAAGAGCAGGATAAATATCTAAAAAGGAAAGGGCATTCTATGGCTGAGGTTCCAGGATTGAAAAAAGGTCTTCTCAGTCAATGAGATGTTTCGAAACTCTGAATGAAGTAGATTCTAAGTGCAAGGGTGTATTCTGTATTTGCCACAGGGATGCTGTGGAAAAGAGCTTCTGTACCGAGTTCTCTCTGGGTGGGTAGTCCTCTAAATCATAGTTCTTCTCCAGTTTTTGATGTCATCGTGGTGTCTCTGACAACGTGTTAGCTCAGTTACTCTAACTGTGATTCTTGAAGTTTGGAAGTCCTCCCAGGAGCTGCACAAGGGCAAACTCTGAAGGGCTGATGCATCTTGAATGGAGTACATAAACTTATGAAATATGCTCACGGAGATAGAATGCCATTGCACTGTCCCCACAGCAACCTATCCAGAAAAGAAGGTTTTTTGCATTGTAGCTATTTTACAATAAGAACCAGCTCCACTGTGGGATTAAGAATTCTGCAAACAATTGTTATTGCTATTGTAGACATTACTACTACTACTAGCATCAGTGACAACTAATCAGTGGTTAGTTTACTCACACAGCTTCCTTCAGAAATGTTCAGAACAGGACAGACTTTTGCAGAGCAGCTGAAGAAAAGACAGAGAACATTCAGCAAAAGGTCAATGCCTCACCAAGGTGACAATGCATTTGAAGTGACCATTTTCAATCACACAGATATAAACATAAGTAAATGGCTAAAGGGAATGAATCAATTTCCCCTTTTCATCTTTGACCTATAGCAGGGTGTGGCAACATGATGGTGGTCCCCTCCCACCACATTGAGCAAAACAAGGAAAGATTCAGTGTCAAACTTTTCAGAAGGAGAGCTTCAGTCTTCATCTTTCTTCTTAAAATAACGGATGTAGCAAAAACAAGGCAAAAAAACCTTTGCAAAGACTAGTCTTCAATTTGTTATTATTTCTCTGAAAGGACTTGCAAATCTGTCAGCTTTTCATTGTATTACATCTTTATGTTTTTGCCACAAAGGAACTGTATGTTGCATTTACTAGTTTTGTAAAAGTAGGCACTTTTGGATAAAACTTGAACTTGCAATTGTAGTAAGTGGCATTTTTTAAAAGCCTTGAAAAGGGGGTGGGGGTGTGAAATATTGCCTGAATTTGCAGCTTTGTGGGAAGGGGTGTTAGTCCATTTTTCAGTGAGAATTGCAGTGCCGTAATAATTGCCTTTCTTTGTTTGCAAAAGATGCTTTGTGGTTAGAGAAAGTAAAACTTGTGATGGAGAAACATGGAAGGTCAAAAGGTTAATTCCAGCTACTGCAATGTGTATTTGAAAAGTGACTCACCAGTGTGGCTGGCACCCCTTTTTTCCTTAACAAGAAGAGCATGAAATGAAAGGAAAACTGTCTTTTTTGTTGCAGAGATGCAAACCTTTGAGAAATGCTCCAAAAATATAAAATAAAGAGGAAATATTGCACCATATTCTCTTTGACGACTTCATTGCCATACTTTTTGGTAAGTCTAGAGCACCTTATGTTATGCATCTTTGCTAGTCACAACTTTTCCTCCCCAGTTGCATCTAAGAAATGTAAGGCACTATCTGGCTTGAGCTGCAATCCCTCTGAGCAAGTCTCTTACTGTTTTAATCAATTTTCATCTTGCCTGTAAGCAGCCTGGAGTGCCAGCTTTCGGTAATAAGGTTGGGTACAAATCAAATAAATAAAGAAAGAAGATGCTTGTTCTCTGTAAATGAGGCCTGCTGGGGAAATGAGAAAGTGGAGGTGGTTAAAGAAGGGATGCTAATCCTGCTGCCTTGAATCTTGTGAGCCTCTGAATCAGATGATGATCCAACTGCTATTATGACCCTCATGTATGGGCACGACACTGAAGGAAGACGATAGTCAGGGCAGTTGCACCTTTGGTCCCACCTTCCCCATGCTAAAGAAGGAGTCCTGCAGTGGGCTTCTTCTCATGCTCCATGAAGGTGCCTTCAAGTGTGCTCTAGAGCCCTGCAATCCAGCTCCATGAAGGGTTCCACCCGAGTGCGAGTCCACTGCAGACATCCAGTCAACATGGCGAGGGGACGGACTGTAGGAGCGGCCTGCATGGCTACGTCTCACACCCATGCTAGTCTCTTCCATTCTGTCCATCCTATTAGGTAGAAACATCCCTGCCTTGGCCAGAAGGGAGAACATGGTACCTGAGAGTGTTCTGATGGCTGAAGCATCCCTGCCTGATCTTCCCCTGTTTACTTCATGACTAAGTGTGAAGGTACACGGAGAGGTCCTGCAGTGCCTTCTGTTGCAACACCTGCACATCATCCAGCACTTCCACCATGGCCAACATTCTTACACAAATCCACACCGCTAAGAATTAAACACTCCTGGGATCAGTATTGGATAATTCCACTTTCTCTTTTTTTCAAAGCCTTTGAGTTCTTTCCATCCTGTTCATGGGAAATTTTGCTAGGTTTTGTAAGTAACTTCTGCACATCATCAAGTAATCCACAACCCACCTGTCCATGGGAATGCATGGATCTAGATCTATATAGCATTTATGTTTTCCTGCACTCATATGCACTTACAGTACACATGACACCCATATACAAGAGCGCTCTGCAAAGTGCCCAGTCCTTGACCACCTTGCTAAGCTTTATGGAAGCAATCAATTTCCTATTTAGTCCTCCTCCTCCTCCTCCTCCTCCTCCTCCTCCTCCTCCTCCACCTTGAACCTTCTCTGGCATGGTTGTCTTCTCCAGCAAGACTTGCCTTAATGTGATGTACCTCCAGGTCAACAACCTGTACTTTCCTTCTTTTTACTTGTGAGGAAAGTTCTAGCTTCATTTGATATATGACCCATTTGTTCATCTTTCTGCTACAGGAGCTAAATAGCTGGATAGAAAATTACATGCGCTAGCAGCTGCCTCTTGATATATCAGCTCCATGCACTTTGCCCAAGTAAGATGTGAGACAAGTGGAACATAGGTCAACAGCTGTTTCGACAATGTATAAAACTGGATAAATCTTGATCTTTCCTCCTCGCAAAGCAGCTGTTAATGATCAGCCACTGAATAAGCTTGGACCATGTCCATGTAGTATCTATTTAGATAGATGGATGATAGCCAGATAGAGATAGATGACAAAGAAAACAATATACTTAAAATCTATTCACCACAGAAGTTCTAAACTAAGAATGTAGCTCACCATTTTCCATAAAAAGTGAACCCTTAAATTTCCTTCATTTGAACAAGCAATATTTTATTACTATTCTAATCGTCCAAATATGTAAGGATTCCCAATGCAAACATGTCATTATCTTTACCCTCTGGGAGAAGAATGATATCGTGTCTCATTCTTACAGACAAGAAATTCCTTTTGCTCCATTAGAAATACCAAACCGACTTTCAGTACATCACTGCAAAAT
This sequence comes from Varanus komodoensis, assembly GCF_004798865.1. Taxonomy (NCBI): domain Eukaryota; kingdom Metazoa; phylum Chordata; class Lepidosauria; order Squamata; family Varanidae; genus Varanus; species Varanus komodoensis. Next base: position 2,792,701 of record NW_025335780.1, read on the forward strand.
TTACATTCTGCTTCATGTTGATAAGCAGGCCAGTTAAAATATTGTTCACCCATGATGAGAAAGACATATTCTATTAGAGCCAGGTGGGAATTTTATGTGAGCATGTTGCTTCCAACTCAGTTCCTAATGTCCTGGCAATATAGGCCTGGACCAGGGGTTGGCAACCCACAGCTCCGGAGCCGCACATGGCTCTTGAACCCCTCTGCTGTGGCTCCGTCGCTCAAAACACACGCCTACAGAGCTGCTGATCTGCTCGAAGCTCCACTCAGGAAAAGTAGTGCTAGCTAGTTAAGTAAATCAGCTAGTTAAGTAAATCGCTACATCTGCTAAACAAGCTTCCTGCAGGCTCTCATGTTACAGGAAACGCTGCTGAAAGGATTCTCTTTGTCCCAATGTAATCTCCTTCCTCTTCTCAGCACTTGACTGTTTATCTGCTAATCAGTCACTAAACACACCTATATCTGTGACCCAGCATCAATTTACTGAGCTTCCCCCCACCCTCCAACCATGGATAAATCTGAAGAAAACCGAACATTTAATGATAAGTGGGTAGATTCGTTTCCGTTTACTGCTGACGAACTTATGGGGTTTGCTGTTTAATGCATGCAACCCTTTAGCACTGACTTTGACTCTGCAGGAAGCTGTTCTCCTATTCAAAATATATGAAAGTAATCCTACTAGTTCATAATGTAAGATTAAAAATAACAGTTTTTAGTGACTGAACAAGAGCTGCAGCTAAATCATAATGAAGATATAGATCTACTTCTTTGTTTTAAGAAGATTCTTATAAAAATTCCAGCAACATTATTACATTGGGAGAGGGATGTTTGTTCAATATTTCACCATGTGAGGGCACACAGGATGAGGGCATACAGAAGCAGACGGCATTTTTGGTTTGCTGCAGCTGGCATGTTTGGTTTGCTGCTAGTGGATAATATAAGTTTGGCTTTTTATTTCATAAATACGAGGAGGACTCAGATAGACATTGAGTATTTTATTTGAAAGTAACTTTCAATCCAGCATTTTTTTTCAGAGTTCAAAATGTTTTTGTTGCATGCAGAAATAAAAATTTGTTTTCTCTGTAGCAGTTCATTGATTTCATAAATGCAACACACTATAGTTTTTTTATACATAGCATAAAGGTTAAAAACTATATATGCAGTGTTATCTTCATTTTAGATGTCAAAAGGGTTTTGCGGCTCCCGGTGTTTTCTTTTCTGTGGGAAATGGGTCCAAATAGCTCTTTGAGTGTTAAAGGTTGCCGATTCCTGCCTAGACCATCGAACTTTAGGATGAAAAACCCTTGCAAGCTGAAAAGATGAGAAATGTATGAGCTTTGTTAATTCTGAGGCAAACTGTAAACATGAATGCCAGGGTAGGGAGTATACTTTCCTCAGCAAAGTGCGGAACTAGGTTCGGCAAACTCCATCTCCTTCAAACACACACGCATTCACATGAAAGCTCTTTTGTCACACTTCTGATAATGTTACTCATGTTCCAGTTCTGTCCTCCTGACAGGTATCATTGATAGGGATAAACCTCTCTTGCCAGGGTACTTTGCATTTAACTGATGGGTTGGGTTGGCTCTTTCCATTTCATTGAAGAATCATTTAATTGAGTAAGGACATATTCTATGCATGTATGGACCAAAAATAAAAAATCCTCTACCTCCCATAATGCACAAGCCAGTATAGGTAGCTGGGGCATCCTGGGAACTGTAGCGTGTTTCTGTCTAAACATGCATAAAATTTAACCCTTGCTGTGCTGTCCTAGATGCCATGACCCAAACTCAAAACCTTCCAAAACACTGGTAGAAATACCCAGGTAGATCATGGGCAAGGCAGAATTCCCCCTGGTTTTGTTGGGTTGCCTGGATAACCCAGAATAAACCCAAAGCAGCTACCATTGGCTGACAAAGGATGTGACTTGTAGGAATGTTCTTGGTTTAATCAAGCATAGACTTGTGTCCTAAGAACAGTCACGGAGAGTCTAATCCAGGCAAGCACACAAAATTTAGCAAATTGCTCTATAATAACAATGTTTGACCCCAAAGGTAGAATAATCAACAAGCACTCTAAAGATCATTGAGGATCATTGTAGGAGAATAACTAAGTTTCTCTAGCTGATTTGCAGTTAATTAAAACTACAGTTAAAGAAGACTTCATCTCTTCATTGTTGCAAGCATAACTTCTGATGTTAACTGGAATGTTGTTTTATATAACTCCTAGAGGTTTATGGGGTAGAACACTGCATGGAGCTAAAAAGTTATAGATCACCAGCTTAAATAAGATATCTAATTTAAACAAAATTCAGGTCAGGCTAACCTAATGACCAAGGAGAACATGGAGCTTATACTTTTTGGCAAGGGATGTGATTGCATATTGATAGCTGGAAATAACATCTACTGCTTATCTCTCCAAGAGCAGGATGACAAAAAAGCTGCCTTCTATATTTATGGCTGGTATAAAACGATGGAAGAGAGAAGCTGAGAGTTCACCTGGGTATTATGGCTAATTGAAAAAGCACTGTCAAGCATCCAGGAAACATTTTGCTGGCCACTGCACTCTGCAAGATATCATTGGCAGCCTAGCTTGCATAGAGGTGGTTGGGGTGAGGGAATGGGGCAGAACACAAATTTAAATACATTTCCTCACGGCAAACCTAGCAAATTATGCAAAATGGGAATAGAATAACTTTTGATGTGAGGAATGTAGAACGCATGTCTTGAAATAAAATAACAATGTTTTATCATTCATAAAACATGAGACCATGTTGTAATCAAATTAAGGCTTGCCACAGGCAAAAGAAGAAACAAAAGTAGAGCTTATTCTGTAAAGTCACGTGGTAAGAGGTATTCAAGGACTCAATTATCAAGGGATAGGGCTGAGAACAGAATCATGTTAGTGCCACCAGATGGTTGCAAAAATGCCACTCCCTGGGTTTTATTTTGGACCAAATTCATGCCTATGCAAATTTTCAGGGCTCATTATTTCCCGTAGCCCTGTTGAAGGTTTCCCAGCTGTGAGAGAGAACTGGAAAGTAGTGGAGCAGGGCACACTCCTCTGAAAGAAGAAAGGAGGTCTGTTATAGCTTACATTTCAGAAAAGTATGTGGGGGCTACCAGATGAAGCACCCTGCTTCAGACATCTGCCCACCTTCCCTGGTAGTTTATGTAGTCAGAGCAATCCTTTGTTCTTTTTTCCTTGCTGTTCTTTACAATTGATCTTCCAAAACAAGTCAGTTCAAGCTACTTAGACTCAACTGTCCCCTGACCTCCAGTCCATAAAGCCCATCTTCTTTTACTGTGACAAAGGCGGGCAAAAATGAAGCCTGGTATGCAGGCAGTGGATAAGGAGACATGTTCCCCTCCCTCTCTCCTTATGCCAGGCTCCAGGGCCATTCCCCAGTGTTGATTAGTGGAAGATTTGGGACAGATAAAAGGGAGGTCCTCTGTCCACTTCACAGAGCACGTCATTAAATAATGCCATTCACTCCTACATGTTATAATGGTGGCTTCCAGCTGGGATGGCTTTAGGAGTAGATTGGGTTACTCATGGAGGATAGAGCTATCTACAGTTGATATTTCTGGTGGTTATGTTCTACCTGCAGTGTCAGAGATGGCAAACCTACCACTGGGGAAGATGTACAAGTATTTCTTCACTCATGGGCTTCCCATGGGCAGCGAGCTGGCCCCTGGATCAGCACAGTGTTGAACTTGATAGACCTTTGGTTTGCTGCAGCAGAGACCTTCTCCTGTTCCGGGCTTCCACACCGCTCTCATCTTCCCTTCCTCTTGCTCCTTTTTCCAATCACCCACCTGCTCTGAAGTGTGCAAAAGTTCCCAGGAAATAATGCTTAGGGATGCTTCTGACGCTATGGGAACTCATCCCATCCCATGCTGCTGAGGAAACCAATAGTATGCTCTGCACACATTCTGATGCACATGGCTGAAACCATCCATGCTAGCGCTCTCCAGGTTTCCCCCACCTCAGCCAACAGAGAGTTCCCTTAAGTATAGCCCTCATGCAAATGTCAGAAACAGTTGTGTATGAACCTCCTGCGGTCTCCCTTGTCTTCCTAGCATTCTTGCCTCTGTCCTTCCTATCCATAAAGGATAACCTTTCCGGGTCATAACGGTGAAAACACTCCAGACGGAAGCTCTGAGTAGAGCCCCAGGCTGAAGAATCAGCAGTGCAGGTTCATCTGCTGGTGAGATGGATCCAGACAAGGAGAAGGCAAGCAAAAAGGCCTGATGGACAAAGAGGGAAGGAGCAGTTCAGCAGAACAATGCAATGGAGCAGTTGTTTGGCAAAGCAGATCTCGCCACGCAAATGTGATTCCAGGGAGCAGCCAGTGATGGATGCTATTATATGCTCTGAAAAAAATACCCTCTCCTACTGGAGGTTCTCTGGCAGACAAAGTACATCAGCAGGAGCTGTAGAGTCCAGAAAGACGTCTGGCAGTGAAGCATTCATTGTTCAGAGGATGCAAGCTGAGAGGTTCTTGTTCATGACACTACAGTAGCTTTGACCTTGCCTCCAGGTATCCGGATTTTGATGTGGGTTTTTGTCTCTCTCGTTCACAGCTGACCTCAACAGTTGCCAATTGTTTGCTGTGGTGCACGCGTTGCTTTCCAGCATGTTCTTCTTTGAGGCTGTGGTCACAAAGCAGAGATTCAGGCATCTTGCTCAGTGTTGAGGGCCACAACATCGCTGCACTAATGAGCCATTCGTCTTCAAGTGAGCACCCGCGACGTACTTCTGCTGATCAATTTCCTTCTGCACAGGAGAGATAGAGAGAGATGAGAAGATAACATATTTTCTTTAGGAGACCTCCAATCTCTCACTGAGAGAGAATCCCCCAAACGCCCCTTCCTGAAAAGCAAAATGAAAATAATTCTGGCTTTCTTTGATTTAAAGGGAAAAAGCTAGGGTCTTGTGATAGCAGCAAGTCCATGCACCGACAGCCAGCACTGAGCTCAGAATTTTGTGCCTGCTTTCCAATCTGTAAGACTTCAAGTTTAGGAAACGAATTGCTGAAGCATAATAGTTAAACATGTGAACTTTGCATTCCCAGTTTCTGGTTCAAATCTTACCTCAGAGGAATGAAAACGAAGAATTCTCTTTGGATGTACAAAATAAACATTTTATTGCCCCAGTGAATTTGAAATACCCATTTACACAGGCAGAGGAAGAGTACATAACTAATACACCACTCCCAAATGAGAACAATCGCCCTGATCAGTCTACAACACTCTGATTGTTCTGGTTGAGAGGAAAAGCAGGGGTTCCACTATCACGTGCTATCTTGTCCAGAATCCTGATCAAAAAGCAAAGGGGAACCTATGATACTGAACAGAAGCCAGACTGTGGTCCAGAAAGTCAGTTTTGCTTTGGTACCATGCCAACCCAGAACCAAGGGGTCTCAGAGACATCAGTGCATCAAACACAGCAGGGAGATCCAAAAGGAGACACAGGCCAATAGCGGGAACTGTATCCAAAGCAAAGGATGAAAGCAGGACAACGGCAGGCTTGGTTCAACGGCTGAGATAGAAGCTGGGATGCAGCTGCACAGAAGAACAGTCAGGAAAGATTAGGGGAGTTGGATGACACCGACTTGAGCATTCTTTGTTCCCATTGTCAGCCAGCGGACCTCAGCTTTTCTAGACCCTTATCTGATACTGAACATTATGGTTGATGGTGCCATACCAGGGAAACACTGGATACAACTCAATGACTGCATACAAAAATAAAATAATTCTTGTTTTAGACTGGATCCCTCTGCTGTAGCAATCCGTAAGGCTTTTTTCCCTTCAGAAATCTCTTAATCTCCCAATTTTGTTGAGTGCAATCTGGGGCAATTTTTCACTGTCTGAATCCAAGATAGGCTAAAAATTAATCATACTTCAGGCTTTGAAAAGGTGGCCCGTTGTCACTTTTTACATGCCACAAGACAAGAAAATCTTGTCTAATTTGGGGAATTTGCTGAAGTGGTGGTGACTGCTTTTGCTTCTGAATAATTGCTATAATCATTAGTAACAAGCAGAGGATGCTGTCTGCAGGGGACAGCACAGAAATCAAAAGTGATTTCCACTCACGGATAGAAGAAGAAATGGAGTGGTTATGGACTGACTCCCTCGTGATGGAGAAAAATGTCCCCTTAGTGGAGGAAGAGGCACACTGCACATATTGTCACTCTTGGAGAATCAGACTTCCTCTCTGGACATTTCTCTGGTTTCAAGTACATCCTTAGAAGCTTCATGAGTCTTGGAAATGTTCCCTATTCATGCATCAATTTGCATAGGAGTCTCTATTTCCTGTAGATGAAGGGCTTCAGGAACAGCATGGGAGAAGAGGGAGAGGATGGGCAGCTGTGCGTCATTCGAGGCTGCATGATTGGATATCAGCAAACAGAGTTGACAACACTAATTTAGGAACACAAAGCTGGCAGAATACACAGGGAGTCAAATATTTATTTTTAAGAGGTTAAACAACTCAAACCCTGGGTCTGGATGGATGGATCTGCCAGTTTGTCTCCTCACTTGTGCATTTGGTTCTCGTGGGAGGAAAAAAGTTAAGAAATTGCTCTTTAATGTAATGAAACAAATAAGAGAAGGTATGATAATGCCACATTGTATGGTATGTGACTTCAGCTATGTGATATGTAAAAATAACACCTCATGTACACCATCTGGATATACTTTTAATTAAACATAACCTTGATTCAACTTAGTTTATTTTCAACAGCCGATAATTTTCTCTAAGTAAGCACTTGTCCTGCAGTATTTTCAACCTGAAATTCCTTGTATGCACTTCTGAATTTAAAAGTTGATCTTTCCATAGTTTTCAAAACTTTCATTTTGAAAGTCCAACTATGAGACCATTTCTTCTCCACCAATTAATATGTTGTGATCCTTTCCCTCATGCCCCGTAGCAGAATTTTGCATCTTCCACAAAGTCTCATACCTATCCTATTTAAGGAGGAGGAGAAAAGGTGATGAAGAGAATTTGAGACCATTCTGCAAAGCGTCTTTTTATTTTTAGGGAATAAGAAAAGAACAAGCTTACAACTTGTCTGGTAAAATAACTTTTTTAAAGTATTTGAAGGCATTTTACCTCAGCTCTAGTTCTCATTTTTTCAAAGTTCATAACCTTTTTCTTAGTGTTCTAAATGTTGAATGTCTGAGTGGAAGTTCTGGTTACATCCATTTTATAATGCTGCTTCTTCACTGAAAGCCTTGCAGCATTTATGAGGGGGGGGGTGTTGTGCCCACTGCAGGAAAGAAGTGCAACTAATGCTGCGACACAATCTGCCCTCTGATTTCCTTAATGTCTCTCTTCCCCTCTTCCACATCTCCTGCCTTATTTTGGAGGCATCTTATACTTTATTTTGGATTTATTTGGTACAGTTTTTGAGATTACCTAATCACAGTGAAGAGGCTGAAATATTCTTTTCATTACTCCTTTCTCCTTTAGTATGCAGCATCACAAGCTGCCTGTACTTCCTGACCTTAAAATACCTAATAAGCAGAATTACCCTTTGATGTCTTCCCTTGGGCTTTAGTTGAAGCTTGGGACACCAGGAACCCTCAGGTAGCTGGAAAAATGATTGCATTTAAAACACACACAAACACACACACAACACTTGCACTAACTGTTTGCCCAAGAATCCCATACTCTGCCATAAGAATGTACCAAAAACTGTCTTCTCCTTGCAGCTCTTTATGGAAATATTTTTTCTCCTAGCAAATTAAGTGAGAATAGTCAAACATGCGGGATACTTTTTGGCACAGCACTAGGGAATTCACCCCAGCTGATTTAGTTCCAAGCACACCCTTGCTGGCTGGGAACGTCTTGGCAGGCAGATTGGAAGTGAGGAAATAGATGTGCTGATGTCGCACGCAGCGCCGCATGACTTGGGTTGAACTGAATGTGGCATTCGGGGCGCCAACCAGTGTGTCTGTGTCGCTGTGCAAATGGAAGGCGTCCAGAGCGAGTTCAAAAGCCCAGCATGCACGGTGCTTTATTTACTTATTTCAAACATTTCCTAGCTTGGGATGTACAAAAGATGTTTCACTATTGCCAGACACCATGGACACGAACTCCTGTTCTTCCAAAGGGCAACATTTCAATTTCATGAATGAATCAATGAACGACTGAGTGGACGAATGAATAAACAGATCGTGGATGTAACCAAAAGCCATTGTCAAAGTCCTTTAATATATATAAACTGTAGAGGACAGGGGGCAGCTTTGGTTCTGGCCCTGTGACATGGACTATTGTGTTCAGCAATTTTGAGCAGTAGCTATGGGTCATAATAGTTGAAGTCCATACTGTTTGGAAGGCAGATTAGCTGATATAGCTACAAGAGTCCCCTTTTTGATAATTTCCCCCTTTCCTTAGAAACCAAGGGAATCAGATCCACCTCTAGATTTAATGGGAGTGATGGAGGTCTTGTATGTGGCTTGTAAGGTTGTAAATGAACAATATATGATGAGTAATTCCCTCCCCCTCCTCCCCCACCTCCACTTTTCTGACCTATATATTAAATTAGAACATGACACCGAGTTATTTTCAGAGTAAAACCGTAATTATTAGCAGCTTGTGCTGCTCCTAGAATTCTGAAGAAGGAAATATGAGGTTTTGTGCAGCAGAGTTGAATCAAAATTCACTGCTATCCCAAGAGATTGCACAAGCAAATACTGACCATCTCCTTGTTAAAAAATGTTTCTGACTGTAGGTTAATTGACTAGAAAAGTTATCCATGCTTCGGACCCCAAATTCAGTGACCGTTTTTGGAAGCTTTGAAATGGATAAAGATTCCCTTACATTGACAACCACACAGTTGAGTGTAAGATGCATAAATCTGGGGGCTTAGTAGCGGAAGTAGATTCAGGATTAGAAACTTAGGTAGACACAGAGAAACAGGCAAAGTGAGGGTGGTAGCAGGGGTGATATAGGGCAGCGGGACCGTCAATTCGTAGGAACTGCAGGGCTATGTTTTTGTTGTTACATTGTACATTTATTCTGCTAGCTTCCTTTCCGTTTCCCTTTCCCTTTTTTCCTTGTCCATTTTCCTTCTGGTGATTCCCCTGTGAAGGAAATCGAGAGAATAACTAGTCCTACAGCTAGTTTAAGTTTGTTGTAGGAATAGTTACTTTGTTTTTCCTTTTTCCCTCTGATTCATTAACTTTGTATCTAATGGATGCTTCCTGGGAACCACTGAAATGCATTTCCCAGCTAAGGTCCATGGTCAGCCTCGAGCCACAATAATGGAGCTTTCTACTGCTGGTCACAACCTCCAAAATGGACTTCCTTCTCCAGTGGTGGACCTCTTTTCAGGCCTGCCAAGGAAGATGGGTGCAGCATCCTTTAGAATGCAAACTGGATTCCATGCTGATAGAATCTTTCTCCTGTTAATAATGAAGAAGCTGGAACAATTCCTCAGTGAAGAGGGAAAAAGCAAACAAACCTGGGTCTGTTAAGTCTAGCTTAGGAAAAGAAGTAAGTAAAGATAGAAATGAGAGAAGTCTACAAAATTATGCATTGTATGGAGAAAGTAGATAAGAAGGCACTTTCTCCTCTCTGAATAATAGAATTCAGGGTCATCCCAGGAAACTGATTGATGGAAGATTCAAGACAGAAGAAAGGAAGTACTTCCCCCACGGTGCAATTTGAGCTATGGAATTCACTTACTCAACAAAGAGTAAAGACCATCGGCTTGGATGGATTAGTGGAGATGCTACAAAAGATTGATTGATTGATTGATTTATAAAATTTGTATGCCGTCTAATTACTAATGTCTCTGGACAGCTAAGATTAGATATTCCAACAAAACTCTCCAATACGTGCCTGGTCAAGAGCAGGCAAATAATCCTTCTGAACCAAGTTTTCTTTTGTTATTGTTAAAGACAGAAACACTTCAAAATATCCAGAGATCAACCATTGTACACCGATCTACATTCTACTCACTCCTGTGGCCACTTGGATGCTCTTCCAGAGACTAGAAAGTGCATTTTTTCTTTAAGCAGATCTAGTGTCGTGTGTGCTGACTCAGAAGAGTCTTTGATGCACGTGGAGGAGAAGGAGACTTCCCATGGGAACCAGACTTCATTGCAGGAAGATATATATCTGGTGCCAGTGGTACAAACGGCACCCCCCACTCCCTGATGAAACTCTTCAAAGAGAAGAGGGTGCAGAGGGGAGTAGGATTCAGGGAGGAACTGATAGCGAACTGTAGTCAGAGGGCAGTCAGGTGGTTGCCGTGGAAACGGTTGAGGAACCTAATGATAACAGTCTCGAGAATGCGGGAGTTGGCCTTGGCCCAGAAGAAGGGTTGGCAAATGCACACTTTCACAGACGCACACGCAGACTAGGGTGATTGAAGACAAGACGGTTGGAATGATGGAGGGAAAGAGAGGGCAACTTTGTCATCATCATTAGCATCATCTCTCATAGTTGTAATCGACAATTTTACATAGAATAAAGATTTTAGTAATGACAGCCGGGTTTGTTGTTTTCACTGGGAAGGCGCGCCAGCCGCACGATGTCTTGGTGGGGTTGCAGTATAAGTCAATCCATTCATCCGTAAAAGAGATGCTGCCCAGTTAGTGCTAGCAGTAAAGGGATCCCTCCCCGTTACGTTAATAGCAAAATAAAAGCTCGGAGCGTCACCGTCACTTCCCAAACCAGCTCCATTAACAGTAGCAGCAACAACAAAGTTTATCTTTACAAGGGAGGAGTTGGCAGCAAATGCTGCAATACATACTTTTCTGACATTTTAATCTTCCAGCCTTTGATCAGAAAAGCTTTAAAATATGTCCATGAAAAAACAATGTGCATTTTTAAAACACCACAAACATGTTTCACCACTCTGCATATTGCTGCAGGTTATTTGTATTTTTAACCTAATTCAGTTCCAAAGCCAAAATATCAAAAGAGACAAATACAATCTTTTTTTATTAGGCTCCTGTTTTCCAAGATGCTATCTGGAAGTTTGTGTGCTCAAAGACATATATAATGAATGTAAGAGACTTTGTTCAAAGTAGGTTTTTCACAGCTGTTTTGATTTTTATAAAGAGAGAGAGAGAGGAGGAGGGAGAGAAAACAAGTATAGTGCATAAATATTAATGAGACACACACATTACAAAGAGCTAAAAGCCATTCTGTGGTATTTTTCTGCCATTACAAAGAGTACACAGCCTAAATATGAGAGGTAGATTACTTGGAGTTTGAAGATTTTCTTTCTTTCCATCTCCTGAACATAGAAAAAGAAAAGCTTCAACTTTCTTTTACATTTGGGAATTATCAGGGGGGAAAAGAGGAATATTAAGCATGCTCCACATTTCTGCACAGCTTTCAATAAATAGTTTTGATGTTTTAGGTGCAGGTGTGGACTGCATTAATACAGAAATGATTCACAGTAGGCCTTTTCTATGAGGAAAATCTTTCAATATCACCAGCACTGTTTCTGAATTCTTAGCCTGTTTGGAATGTGAGCTGCATCTCACATAACAGGGCATTAATTCCACCCGTGAAAGCACATTTTGTCCAGCACAAGAATGTCTAAAAGTGCTGGGTCATCTGTTATCTCTTACCAGAAATATGTTGCATCTGCTTCCTAGAGCAGTTTGGAAAGAAGAAATCCCTGGTGTTTCTTAACATGACCGCAGTGAGTTTTGTAGTAAAAGGCTCTGGGCTTAAGATGCACCCAAAGGTTTCTGTCCTTTGGAGAAGATAGAAATTACTTCCGAAACTCTATTGCAGAACCATTATTCCTACCAAGATTTTCATCAGTACTTAACAGAGAGACACCTTTCTAACAGTGAGTGGCTGATGGTTGCAATTAATAATATATAAATGGCACAGAATCTGAGGATTGCCAGATGCCTTTAATTCCACTATTCACTCAATGACAGAATTCAATTCACACAAAAGCATTCACGTGTACTTCTCCAATTAGAGCTTCTGTAAGTATGCACATCTCACCAACTTATGAAAATTCCTGAAAAAATGTATAACCTCACACTTCAGAATATGAGAGGATTTTAATTTAGTTATTAGGCTTCCTATTTCTCTATGAATAAATCTTCCTGCTTGTCAATGGAATCCATGCAATTTGGGGAAACCCAATTTGGTGTAGAATTCAGATCTGATTCTTAGGAAATCAAACTCATTTGAATCCATTGTGGATTTTTCTGGCATGCCCAGCTGCAATGAAGTAGAGATGATTACCAAGCCCAATACACAGCCAAACACATGTGAATAGCTAAGCTATGGTATCAGTACACAGATGTGAAATCACCATGAAATTTTTCCTTGGATTGAGGGTAGGGGGTGGTATTTCTGGCCCAGATAGAAGAAAATTCTGGTAAGTGTGTTGGTCATTTGGACTTTTAGGTTAGAGATCAGTGAGCTTCAGAAAAGGAAAAGGCAACCATGGATCATGCTTCCATTTAACAACTCCAAACAATGACTAACTACTGATATATCATGCAATTTTATGCACTCTCTGGAAACCAGGAATTTCAGGTCAACTTATGAAGGGCACTGTCCACATACAAAAAGCAACTGCATACATAAATGGATAAATCCTAAGTGTAAGCAATTTGTAAAATGGATACTAGAATGGATAACTAGATATATTTCTAAATGGCTAGAGAGATATTGTGCGCACACAGAGAGAGACATTTCTAAAAGTGTTTCTACAATATTTTAATATTATTTGCATGTAAGTGCCAGTGTTAAAATTTCCTCTTCCTTCTGCAACAGGAAGTGCAAAATCAACACCCTTAAAGAATATCATATTTGGAGCTTGTTCAGAATGTGGATTCCTTGAATGACATGATGAGTTGGCAGATCTTTTCATCCATCTCAGTGCCAAGTCATCACTAGGATCAAAGATCATAATTTAGAAATCCAACAGATGGACATCATAGGAAGGCTAAAAACCAGCACTTGAAAACACTTGCAGGAAAATTGCAGAAGTCTAAATGGAACTCTTTTTAAGGAGTTATGTAGGAAAAGCATACAGCAAGGTAAAAAAAAAAAAATTAGTTTTTTTCAGGAATTTGTGTTGATTGCTGAAAATGTGGGCATCTCATACAAGTAGAGTCAAAAAGGCAATTGATATTTATGCAGGAACTTACAATTACCTTCTTATCAATCTAAGAATCCTACAGTTCCATTCATGACCCAATGAAGAAAATGTGCTTCTTAGAGATGATGAAAATATCATATACCTGACATATAATTTAAATAGATTATGAACCTGCTATCATACCAGGAACCATAAATTTGTTCAGATTCCCTCTGCTGAGGTCAGAGACAGCAGTTTTTCTACTGTTTTCTTTTGAAAAGTGAAACTAAAAGATTATATACTGATAACCTAATCCAAAGAAGCTCTTAAACATGGATAACCAAGATAGTCAGTTGCACTTTGAAAAACAGAGGAGTTGGATTGTGCCACTTCAGATGTGTTGGCTATTAACATACTCAATGGCAATTGATGAAACTACTTTAAAAGATCTTGAGAATATGGATCCATCTTGAATTTTATCCCTGTCCCATATAATCCACAGGCTACCAATAAATTCATGTGCAAGCATTGTGCATGTACCAAACTGCTGGGTGATACCATCCTGGGAACTGGGATGATGCCAGACAAAGCTGTGAAAGTGGGGAATCACATCTGGGATCTGTCATGGACAACGGGCACTAATACATTCAAGTTAATCCCTGGAGAGATGGGTTTTTTGCTGGATTATTCAAAAATGGATGCCATATTCTGAAGGACACAGGGCTAAGTGAAGCCATTGGTAAATGGTGCTAGGGAAGCTATGCATGCAAGATTCCCTCCAGCACATAAGTGTTTGGGGTCCAGAGCAGAGCATGACCATGGAAGTGGTGCTTCAAGCATTTTGTCCACATCTTTTTGGGGAATTTCGAAGGTATATCCCATGGGAGGGATAAAGGGAGTCTCCATTTAGTATCAGTAAAGAAAATTACTGTGGGGAAGCAGAATTTCTTTTTCTCCACCCCCTCCCCATACACACACAGTGGGGTAAGGATGTTCTTTCTTCTGGGAGACCCAAATGGAGCCATATGCACATAAAGAGAGTCGGAAAAACTAGAATGCGTAATTTCACTCTATAGGCTCTATACAATGATTATTTTGGACCAGAGACTCATAGTGTGTACCTGTGTGTGTGTGGGGGGGGGCGGGTCTGACTAAGACAGCTTTGTCACTGGAGGCACTGACTGACTGACTCACCAGCTGCAGCATTCTTAAACAAGAGAGCATTGCCACTTGTAAACTCCAGACTTGGTTGCTGTCGTACACAGTATGTGATTATGCCTCTGAAGAACACACAGAAATGGTTAAGTGGGAGAAAGATCACACCTCCCAGTTTTGACTCAGTGTCTGTAGTTGGTAGAATGCCAACCACAGAAAAATACTTTGCCCTCTGATGCTTACTTCCCTTCAACCTTAATTTCTCTCTCCTGCCACTGAGACTGCCGTCTAGCACACCCATGCAAACTCTTTTCACCAAGCAATCCTTGTTAAAGGGTTTCCCAGTACAAGTCCAGTATTAAAAGGGACTCCCAAAAAGAAGAGTCGGGTCCTGATGTTGCCCATGAACAGCATCTGAATAGCAATTGTCACATTTTTCAAGGTAGCCTGAGATGATGCATGAGATTTCTATTTACAGCACCATCATCATTTTATTTGCATCATCATGACTGTTCCATTTACGTCATCATAATTAAAGGCATTTATCACCATAAAATAACATATACAAATCACAGGAAAATAAATATTTTGGAGGGGGGCAATTCACAACTGTCAGACCTATTGCCATTGTCCATCCGTCCATCCATCCAAATTGTGCCACAACACCTCTGGGCAGCTCACAATTACATTTGAGGCCTTTCATTGATGAGTCATCTTTCGAGGCTATCCTATGAGAATGCGGGAAAGGCCATTTTGTCTCTGACGCCTCCTCTGCTGAATGCTCTTTCCAGCAAGGATAACCTGGTTCATGCCCCTGTCTTTAAGATATTAGGAAAATGAATTTTCATTTGACTGGGACTTTTGAATGTTAGCTTAGTGTGCTTTGCTGTGTCGCTTGTGTCTGTTGTCTTCTCTGCTATTCTCTGCTGATGCTATTTTTGTTTATTGCTATTCGTGGCATTTTTACTTGAGTGTAAGTTGCACAGAGAGCTAAGCTGACAGGGTTGAGTATAACTTTTCTAAACAAATAAACAGTTATTGTTACATTATATTGTCAAGTCTAATCCCTGTTGTCCCCACATGCACACAAAGCAGTCATGCGCACCATTTAGTTGGCTCGCACCATCCCAGGCTGTGACTGTGATGTTTGGATTTGGCTTTACACACAGTCAGGGACAATAAATTCTAAGCCTACAACTGTTGCTGGACAGGTACCCTAATGTAGTCACATTTCAGCTGCAATGCTTGTACCATTACATTTAGAAGGCTCAAAATGTTCTCGATAGTAGCACCCTTAAGACGTGTGAAAATACAATATGAAGCATGTTATCTGTGCAGGGAGGAAAAGCAGAGGGGTGGGACAACTTGCGTATACAGTACTACCACTGTGTTGTGTGTTTAAAGCTTATCTGCAATGACTTTGCTGAAGAGAATCATCCATCATGAAAAGGATCAGGCAGCATGAGACAAGTCCATGGTAGCATATTTCAAAGTTGGCACAGGTTCGGGGCAATGATATTTCAAGGGGCCTTCCACTGGTGTGGGAAGCCTGGTATCAAAAGCTATGTGCCATAAAGGAGCTTCCAACAAAATGTCTGATGCTCTCCACAAAGCTACAGTTCCTAGAATTTTCTAGGGAAGCCAGAGCAAGTGAGTTGGCACAAACATGTATAAATTTATAGCATACACTACTATCAACTTGCAATAGAAAAAGTTTGTTTAAACTGAAGCGGCTCCTACCTAAGCTGACTTTTGAGAAAGGTTATTGTTGAGGAAAGGATTAGCCAGAAGGGTGGAGAAAGAGTTAACCAGAGAGTTGAAGCCTGAGCAAAGAAAAGGGTAAGGGATGTGGAGGGCAGTCAGGAGGAAAGAGTTGCAAAGTGGCCTTGTTGATAAAGCTGAAGTGGAAACCTGGAAACGCTTGCTCAGTGCTCCTTGTGTTCCAAAACAAGAGTGTGGGTAAGCATGCCATGTGTTCTGAACAGGAATGTAAAACTTTGTCATCCTAAGTTTTGCAAAAGTCACATCTGCACTTAAAGGATGCCAAAAGTGTTTAACAAGTGTTGCATTTCACATTGTTCATGGTTATTACCTCCTGCATGCAAGATGATAAAACTCACTGTTAGTATTTTGTGTGTCAAGTACTTTACTTTGAAAGAACCTCCAGGTGTGAGTCAAAAAGGAAGCTTCTAACTCTCCTTGAATTAGTTTTGGAAGTCCCGCAATAGCATGCTTCTTTCTCACAATTCGTTTCCTATTATCTTGTCTCTTTCTGTGTGTGAGAGAGTCAAAATTATCTTCAGGAAAAACTGTGTTGATGCAAGTTGGAGTGAATTGCAATAATTCTGAACCCAGAGGTGTGGTAACCCTCAGCATTTGTGTGGGTAGGAGTCCTGCCAACTTCAAATAGAAATGAAACAAAGAAAGGATAAACTCCTGAGGGCTGTCATGAAGGAGAGAAAGCAACATAAATATGAAATATAAGGACATTGCATTTTTCTCCAAAACCAGAGGGAGAGAAAAGCTTTAATTCTGATAGCGCTTCTGCTGATGCTGGTACTTTGAAGAGTTCTACTTTGCAGAAGAATGGTATGGAGAGACCAAAACTATTTTAGCTTGACTGGTAGCCATATTCTGAGAAACTAATCTAGGTGACCTTAAGGGGCCACTGAACAGTTTTCAACAAAATATTAAATTCGAATATCGCTGCTGGTATGCACATTGGACAGTTCGAATCACAAAAACAGAACTGCCTCAGATACCATGTCAGTAGTCAGATACCATAAAACACCCTTTGAATGTCTTCTCTATAATATATGTATGCTGTTATCATGTGTGGTCAAGTCATCTCTTACCGTCTTGCCTTCTGGTGGTGTATCCAAATATAACAGTCTCATTTTTTTGGTCATTTTTTTGTTTTAGAAAAATCTCTGGCTTGGTTTGCACACACGCATGCATGCGCGGGGAGTGGGGAGAGGGGGAGAGAAGAGCAGAGGAAATGTGTAAGCTCTGGGCGTGGAACATTTTCCTTCTTGCCATTTCCTTTCAGGTTGTTATCATAGGCATGGCATATTCTGTGCTTCTGGATGGAGGGCTCTTGGGAAATAAAGAAATCAGAAGGTCTAAGGCAGCTATTTTGTCTCCCCTCCCCCAGATGATTTCTGTATTATTGGAGAGGGGAGGGGAAGGGAGGCAATGGTAAAATACAGGAGGATTACAACAGGAAGCTGAACTTCTTTGAATAATGCAGGGAAATGCTTCAAATCTGGCCTGTCTGGATTATCCAGATCTTCACTCGTCTCACCAACTTTTCCAGTCAGTGTTCACTGGATGATTTCATGGCCAGTGTGCATTTCTTTAGCCTCTTCTAAAAGCCTGAAATGCTTCTCCTAAATCCAAATCCCATGCATTGCTAGGATTTATTAAACCATGGTGAAGGAGAAGTTTAAGTACTTCATCAAATGTTCACAGAGTTTTATCATTTTTTTTACAGTGTTTTGCTTGTGTCATTCTTTAGTCATGTGAAGATCTAACATTTATACAAAAAATGCACTGAATGACTCAGAACGTTAATTAGCAAAGGCAAGTCAATGGATTGTCATTTTCAACAATAGCATCTGAATGGTGAATTCAGGAAGTGACATACATAAAAGAATAACAGAATGAACTGGTAAATGTTATAGCTCAATAATTAGTGTTTTCACTTTGATGTGTGTGTATTTGTGGGGTACTTTATCTGCATTAATTCCAATTAAAGTTTTCCTAAGTGCTGGGAATAATGTGCATGTGTCTTTTTTTTTTTTAACAAACAAACCTCTTGTAAATGTTAGGATAATAATAGCCAGGATTTAATAATGTTCATGTTTTTAGTATTGAAAAATATGTAACAGCTCATCCAAGGAGAGATTAAAGACTATTTCAATATGAAGCCATGTGAGATGCCATTGGCTGTGGTGGGCATATTTGACTTCTGCCACACCGGAATGAGTCCCCACCCCAGTTAAGTTGTGCCTAAATCCAACAAAGGGAACATGAAAGAAAGGGAGGAAAATGGGAGCAGATGTAAGATGGGGGGGGAGGGGGAGAGAATTAATTCAATTCCCATTGAAATAGGACTCACCTTATTCCACACTTTCAATCAAAATGTGAACTGAAAAACAGATTTCTTTCCAAATTCACACTTGTCTGCATTTTGCTGAAGTTCTTCCATAACAAGAAAGAAAAGTAGATATTGGAGAAAAAAACCACATGCAGAAATGTATATATTAGCAAACACTAGCCTTCTTACTTAAATAGACACCAAATTAGCATGTAGACTCACCTTTGCTAAGCTGGAAAGTCTGTAGCCTGATGAATGACCACAAGTGGAAGCAGGTCCCTGTCTTAAATTCTCTCCCCTCCCCTCCCTCTGTTAAAATTATTTTATTCTATGAGCATATGGTTGCAAATACACACACGGAGTCTAATTTTGTTCAAGGACACATATTTGGAGATATGTGCATCATGAAGATGTGTGCAAGTTTTCCAATGAACTTTTCTAAATAACTGGATGAATGCATTGGAATGAACCAAATTTAAGATTGGAAAAAAATTCTCAAAGTTTGGAATGAATCTAATTTATGTTGTGGGAGGATAAACAGGGAGATAAATGCACATACCCATATCCTGCCATTGCATTAGTGAAATGTAAGATATGCCAGTAGAGTTGTTTTTCTTTACTGTCTCCCCAAGGAACTCTGCCCAAGCCCCGTCTCTCACTTCATGTTGCTAAAAGAACTCAAATTTGCTGTATATCATGCCAATTCACCTTACTCTGCATAGACCGATGTTGGTCTGGCAGGCTGCATCCTCACATACTTTCACAAATATATATATTTTGGTGTTATTTATACACACATACACACACACCATTTTAGTACCTCATCTGTTGCTGTTATTTTATGATTCATCATGTTATGTTTTCTGGCAAAGCTTCCTGCCCTGAAACGCAGCCAGGAAATATCATCCTCATCTTCATCATTTAATGATACCACTGGATATCTTAATTAGTCCAATCACTGGTTGAAACTCAAGTACTAATGGTGGTCACCTTTGCAGAGATCTTTGAATTTATTATTATTATTTGAATACATTGCGCACCCCACACCTTAACTATGGCATTTCTGCCTGTGTGCTGGGTTGGCTGGCATAACTTTTCTCTTTCAGGAGAAAATATGATACTGTCTTGATGCGTGCCACTGTTTCTCTTCCATAGTCTGATCAGTAAAAGCGAGTAAACACTGTGGAGGAAGGCCATGTGGGAACAACAAGGAGACGGTACACAACACAGCAGTGAGTGATGTCATGGGGCACTACGCAATTGCAAACTGCTGCTGCCAATGGGCCGTTGGACACTCTGTGCACAAATCTTGTATATGCAGAATGCTATCTTAAATTAAATGAGAACTCTCAGCCCAGATTAAATGGCTGAATTAATTACTTTCTGAGGAAATAATGAATTCATTTGGGCTGGGTTCTCCCAGCACTAGTAACACTTCATTTGACCCTGATTCAGTTCCGTGTGAAGACCATGTGTTATGGAGCAAAGCTGCCAACTTGTTGGCGGTGTCCATAATTGCAGAAATCTATTGAACTCTGGCTGACTCCCGCTGAACCCATAACCACTACCATTAGAAATATCTCTGAAATGCATTCATGAATCTCTGTGGAAATGGCTCTGCGGAACTTAGCATGCCATTTTGATCAATGGAAGCATCCGTAGTGGCATCTGGGTAGCAGGATCTTCAGCTTGCCCAACCAATACAAAGCCCAGAGAAAGATGAGAAGTGCAGGAGGGAGCTGTAGGAAATCTTCAGAATTAATTGCTACTGTCTGATAGTACTGTTGGGATTTTTTTTTCCTCTCCACCTGGATGACTACATCATTTTGAGGTTTAAGTCAAGGGCTACACTTTACCATTCAACCACCTGCTTATTTTTGACTTCTAGTAAAATGTTAAATTGATCAAACAGGGAAAAGAAATGAGAATGGGTTGTGGTGAATACTTTGGCAGTGAAGATAAAGGAGCTGACCTCAGGAGCTCTTCAACAAAAGGAATTTTGGAAGAAAAGGAGGGTGTGATCACCCTCACATATTGACTAGTTGAAATGTCTTCAGGTTGCATTCATAGGAAAGGAAAAGTTGAAAGACTGTTCCACAACTTCCCAGATGTTTTAGATGGCAACTTCCAGCTTTACTGAATGTTGACCACTCTGACTGGGGCTGATGGAAGAAGTCAAAACTTTTTTGTGGGGGGACGCATATGGGAATGACTGACATATTTCCATACCTGGGACGTAAGAAAATCAAATATGATACTCATGAACTCTCTACATAATCCTACATATACAGCAATATATTCAGCATGCTCCTAAAAATGCAACTTATAAAGTGGATCTTAACAAATTATATGTCTCTTTAAAAATTAACAAATGATGTGGTTTCTGGGTAACTAACAAAATAATGTTTTGTCACTGATGATAAAAGAGAGACATTCCTGATCATGAGTTTGTCTGTCATGCATGCTTGGCAGGACAGGTTTTAATTTTGGGTTTCCATACCCAAAATACAAAAGGGACACTCAGTGGCTCCTAGTGAGCTACCATGAAAGCCAAGAAAAAAATGGGGGTGAATGTGGTGACACAAGACCAAGCTAATGGAGAGACTTGCCAAGCAAAACCACCAGTGGCTTACATGGATCAATGGAAGGATAAGGTCAGTTAAGCTACTTAGTACTGGTGGTCACTTGGTGGAGTACATGGTTGCTGCTTGGATGGTCACCTGGATCATGTTGGCCTCTTGTCTCAGCAACTACTGAGCCAGCAACTGTGTATTGGTTTGGTCCTGACTGAGCTCCCCTTCTCTTGCCAGCTTAAAAGTCAGGGCTGGACTTCTCCCACATGCTTCCAACCCCATGTAGCAGTCAACACTAGTTCCACCTAGTTTAAAAAAAAAAAAACACTTAGGTTTTGTTTTTTTTTAAGTCTCACCACTTAAGGCTGGCCTTCAAAAATAAGGAAAAACAGAAAGTCATACATCTCAATCAAAAGCTGGTTGGGAAGGGAAGGGGGAAGGGGAGGGGAAGGGAAGGGAAGGGAAAAGGGGGAGGGGAAGGGAAAAGGGAAGGGAAGGGGCCTCTAAGGCTATTAAGTCCAAGCCAGGCCCCACATGTGTTCACTCATCCAACTACAGCCCTGCCTCTTTTTAGCTTAGCAAAGGTGATTTGACATGTTAGTCTGATGCACAACTATCCAAGCATATTGAGTCTGTATGCAGTAAATGCAACCTCCAGCGCCACTTGAGATAACTGTATAGTGAGGCTACTAAGACTACACTTGATTTGCATGGGAAAGGTCCTGTTTTAGCCTACATGGCTGGGGGAAATGTTGCACGCCATAAAGACCTAACCCTCACCAAGTTTTAAGAAAGGATCACTTTGAGGAGGAGACAGATGGTAGAGAGATAGGCTTCACCCCTACCTTCCAAAGTAGAATATCAACATCTTATTAACATCTCTTTTCCCTATTGGACTGACAGCAAGAGGTGCCAGTGAGTAATTCTTTGAAGGACTGTATTTTGACCTGTGAACTTCTGATTATACAATTTTGTAATGACAAGTAGCACAGATGGCTTTAAAAGGACAAAAATTATGAAGGGTACATCTATTAAAAATATTCCCAAGCCTACAGCTTGAGCAATTATAATAAATTACTGCTACTAAAGAACACCTCAACATTTATTTTTTAGAGGATGAGGGAAAGGTCACATCAGACCGCGATGGGCCAAGTGAATCGGGAGCAGCTCTCCCTTGCTGCGAGAAGAGGTTGTTACACAAATTGGTGGCATGCATATTGAAACCTCTCATTTGCAAACGGATGCTTTAGTTATCCGCTGATAGCAAACATAGGTTGCACAGGTGTCACCTTTTGTATCTATTGGCTCATGCTCCAATCTGCAGTGTCATCACATCTGACAATCACGATGCTTCCACCAACACTCAATGCAAAGGTGTCAGGTACTGCTCTTTAAAATACAAGCCAAACACTGCAGAGTGCAGCGACCTGTACAAGTTCTTCTGCCCCTTTGTTGAACCCTTTCCAAAGCTCTGACATTTCCCTTTTGGAATAAAGCATTGGATCTCCCCCCTCCCTATTCAATAAGCCACAACTGCAATTCCCGACTAGTCAAGAGATTGTTTCTTGTGCAGCACCACCCTGGATGAGATTTGGGGAAACGATCTGCGCTGGAGCAATAAATGAATTAATTAAAGAAATGAAATCATAAAAGGTTATAGCGTCTCCACTACATGTTGCAAAACAATGTCGCTGCCCATGGAAAATGAGTTTCAGCTCTCTCTCTCTCTCCTGTCTCACTGTCTGCTCCATAAACACACCACCTGCCAAGTTCCAGAGTATTTACAGATCTACAATAAATACAGCCTGTTTCCCTAAATTTGTTAGCAGATGCCGAACTATTCTGGAATTAACTGATTCTTTGTGTGTACTTTAAGCAATTATATGTGTGGCAGTTTTCTGAAGTGTTGAAAGATCTAATTTTTCATTTGCATAATTGTTTCTTCTAGTTAGGCAGCAGTTTAAAATCAAATGCAACCCCATCAAAAAATGTGTACCAAATGGAGAGTAATAAATAAGGAGCTATCTAGTTGAAGTGTGACTAGTTAGAACTATTTACATGCAATCTAAACTGAAAAGAAGTTCACAGAGACCAAAATATAAAATAATACAAAAAGAATCAAGATTCTAAATTCAAAAGTGGTTGAAGAGAGACTGTGGGAAAACAAAAGTCGAGATTTTATGCTTTCAGTTTTTCCTTATAATCATGTTTTAGCAGCTTCCAGATTTGTGTATGCAATGATATAAAAAATAAATAACAGCACTGGCCAATGTTGCTGTTATTATATTTAGTTAGAAACATTTGAAATATTGTCTACTTTCCAGAATGGAAGAGCTTACCCTTCCCAATCTGATACCCCATGGATGTTTTAGACTTACACTGAGAATGGACAAGCATGAGAAGAATGTTGGAGTCCAACCGCTGTCAAAAAGAGGACTCTGTTGGTAGACTTACAGCTGCACCTTGCATCCACTTCAGCTTACATATCAGGTCCACGGATGACCTTAGACAGACCATGGGACAATAGCCTAGTGTTAAGCTCACCAGTGCCTGATTGCTGCAGTCAGTCACTCTTACCATGCCACTTCTGTGTCTAGCTGGCACAGTGTCCCACACTGAAATTTGACACCTTCTTTATATATTTGTTTTAACCATGGAAATGGTCAGTTTGTCTTCTTTGGTGCATTTTCTGTGCATGTGTTCTGTCCGCAGGCAGATTTTATCATAGTTGGAATAGATCTGCTGAAATCTACAGGACTCAAAGTGATTGTGGCCTGATATGGTGTTACTTGGATCCATTTACAAAGGACTCACATGTGAACGAGGTCCTTTCAAAAGTAATGCGCTGCACAAGGTTGACACTCACATTCAGATGTTTCTTGGATCCAGCTATGCAGTCCAATTTCTGAGGAACTGTTAGAACAAAACACAAGTAAATGATGGCATGATTTCAACCGGCAGATCAACAGGATCTTTCAGCAGCACAAATAGGATGAACACCAAGATGTGTGTTCTGTTAAACTGCAGGAACTCCAGTCTCTCTTCGCCAGTCTAAAAAAAAATCAATAAGCAGGACACACTTAGAAACAACATCCTAAGCGTCACTCCGTACTGGCAATTAGCATTCCATTATGGTGGGGTGAAATATGGCTTAGGCTGTAAGTCTCTTAGGACCATTTTATACATGTATAAAATCAAGTGGTAGACCTGTTTCCAGACAGTACTAATTCAGGTTGCAAACATGGGACAAGGTATATTCCTGCCTCCTAAAACTCTTTTTCTATTGCCAGAGGAATATTAAACGGATGGTGGTGGTGTGGGTATGTACTAATGGAAGTGGGAGAAATGCAGCCAAACTAATGCTGGGAAAAGCATCTATTGGAATATTCCCATCAATTTCATGTGGGTTGCAGGTGAGTTGGGGTGGGGGGTGGGGAGAGAGAGACAGAGAGAAATGGATAGATGGATGGGCAAGAAGGAAGGGGAAGGCACGTTGATGAAATCAATGTTGCCAACTCTTAATATCTTCTAGATTATAGGTTCTTGTTAATTCTTAATCACGCTCTCACTGTGCTCTGCCTTTCAAAGTTTCAAAGATGTACACTTCCACTTGCCCTCAGTTGTTCAGCCTTGTGTTGCCATCCTTGTCACCTCTCCAAGGACTTCTCCATCTAAAAGGAGCTTTGGCTGTCTTTTTCTTTGCTACCTTCCTCAATGACTGTGAGCCCGGCTTCTCAGTCAGCAGTAGCGATTTCTGCTTACGATGAAATATAACATCTTCCTCCTTTTAAGAACTGCCTGCCTGGGGCACAGCTCCAGACAATGGCTTCCCTCTGCAATATGGTCCTAATGACTTTGCAGAGGCCAACAGCTAAAGCAGGAAACCAAACTTTTCCCACTCTGACAAGTTGCATGCAAATCCAGTTGCTGCCGAATTGTATGGGATGGTCCATATAAAGAAGGGTGTTCAGTGTGCCCAACCCAGGAAGCTGCAGCCACAGCTTCCACCACAGTGGCCATGA
Source organism: Varanus komodoensis (assembly GCF_004798865.1). Lineage (NCBI taxonomy): Eukaryota > Metazoa > Chordata > Lepidosauria > Squamata > Varanidae > Varanus > Varanus komodoensis. The sequence continues at coordinate 2,817,627 of NW_025335780.1, forward strand.
GCAAAGCTGCCTAACTTTAGGGCTACCTCAGAAATAGCTTAATATTTTATAAGAAAGGAGTAATATAAGCACAATCGCATGAAGTGGTTGCTTGGCAACCTCCTGAGACTCTTCCATTGGTTACAGACCAAGCAATATGAATTGCAGAGATGGTTGCTTCTAGAATAATGGAACATTCCTCAAAATAAATAACAAGATTAATGGTATCATCCCCAGCCAGTGTGACCAGTGGGGCAATGGGCACTGTAGTCCAACACATACAGAGAGAACCAGAATATGGAAGACTGCTACAGAATTTTTCCCTATATGCCCTCCTGTCCCTTAAGATCTACAGTAGAAGCCCTGCTCCAGGAACCCTCCTTGAAGGAGATTAGGAGACAGAGTACTCGGAGGAGGGCCTTCTCTGCAGTGGCACCCCGACTATGCAATGCGCTCCCTAGAGAGGTCCACCTGGCACCATCATTATATGCCTTTTGGCACCAGGTCAAGACCTTTTATTTTCCCAATATTTTAATGTGCAATAGATTTTAATTATTAATTTTATCCCAGTCGTGGGTTATTTAGTTTTATTATTGTTGGGGTATTTATAATAAGATAATAGTATTTATTTGTATTTATATTTTTATTGTATTTATGGATTTGTTGTGAGCTGTCCAGAGACTCAGTGTGATTGGATGGCCTAAAACTGCCCCAAATAAATAAAAAATGAATAAATTTTGAAATCACAATCTCTTAAATTTTCCTCTCCCTCTTATAGCTCTAATGCCATTGAAAGGAATGACCAAAACAGTGTGTTTTCATTCAACACTGTGTGTGTGTGTGTGTGTGTGTGTGTGTGTTCGCCCATACTGTCCTGTTCGTATTTAATGAAAAAAAAATCCTCCAAAAAGCAACTATAAACATGCATTTAAATGTGCAATGTATTTTCTCTCAAGGTATGTATTTTAAAACATGTTTCCATAGGGGTTTCAAGCCTAGAATGCCAATGGGCCATTGCAGAAATGCAAAAGTCAGTAGATAACTAATCCACATATTAGTGCATGAATTATGGATTCTGAAGTTCACAAAGACTGAATTCCTTAAGCATCCCAAGTCTCCAGATATTCCCTTGCTAGGCCACACTTCCCTTGTTGAATTTTACTTTCTAAGTCATTAAGTAACTTCCCAACATCATCTCCTTTACATTATTAAAGGGACTGGCCATTTCAGTAGATTTGCTCTACATTTAAAAGATGAAAATGTAACTTGTGAGAACAGAAATCAGTTCAAAAGCATTTTCCAGAGATGCTGTTTCAACTCTTCCAGATAGTACCACTCCTTCACTTAAGTGCCTCTCTTGAGGATAGTTTTCTTCCATGCAGTGCAAGTGTTGACAGTTTAAGCAAACTGCCTGTGTGTGTGTACACTTCTCTGACAACAATCCCAACCCCACCACCCCCCGATCTCCAATCTCTCCTTCAAATCCCATTTGATGCTTCCAAAAGTGTGGCTTTGTGAAGTGACTTTGGTTGGTGGTTTTAAATAAAGGGAAACTGGAGCATCACTCCATCATCATATCTCACCCCACTTACCTTCGGAAAATAATTTTTGAAAGATCTTCTTTTCCAAGCTGCTGATGGCTTCTCTGTGGCAACCAGCTGCTGTTGCAGTTTGCAGAAGAAGCTCCTGAAGAATCTCATGACCTTCAAGGTCACCATGAAGATCTGAGGACTCCCACATGTGTCCCAAAAATTCTTGCCACTCCATGACTTTTCCCTGTCAAAAGCAACCCCTTCTATCTGGAACAGTTTTGGGGTCTTCTGGGCAAGGTGAGTGCATCCAGGTTTCTGGCCTGCTTTTTGTTTTTGCTTTTGGAGGCATTTTTGTAATTCAGAGGCCACATGTGATTATGGGATGTGTGTCTGGTGTATTTTGGGACATGTGTGAATGGTCTGGGCCATGTATGCATGATATGTGCTTGAGTGCATACTTGTTTCCACAGCTTCTTGGTATTGCATGCCAATTTGAATTTTTATTGCCATCGTTGCCATGACACACACTGTTACGAGATTTTGTGTTGCATGTATGTGTAAAGGAATGGGGAGTCTGTGTGCTTTTGCAGTAGGTTCCTGCTGGCTTACCAGGAAAAAAAATGAATTGCCATCTTTGCTGTTATATGCAAAGGAATGGCCATGCTTCTTTCCAAGCAATCCTATCTTCCTTACTTTGTATGAAGAGCCTGGAATTTTCTTGTCGGCTGCGTCTACGGGGCCTGCTTGGGTGGATTCTTTGTCATGGATATGTGCTGGCATGGATTTTTGGATGCCCACAGACTTTGTTTCCATGTGCCAAGGACTACTTTCTTGCATAGCATTTGAGTTAATCATCATAATCATTGTGGCTCTGTGGATTCTCCCCTCCCACCAATTATCTCAGAACCACTTGGTTGTTCTGGAATGGGAGTTGCTGCTGTAGGAGAACATAGATCCATAGAAGTGTGTGTGTGTGTGTGTGCACGCGCACATGCGTGCGTCTGGGGTTCCCCCTCACCTCTCTGTGTTTTGGGCTTTGTTTGTCTCTTTCTGTGGAATTGGTTGTTGACTGCTGAGGATTCAGACTGCTTTGCCTTTCGTGGACACTTTCCCCTAAATCTTATGACCATGGCCCTGCTTCTGCCCCTCTCTTGCACCACACCACTCAGATTGACCAGTCCTCTCCCTGGATTCAATGATCTCCATGCCCCTTATATTCATATTTGGACACAGAGGCATGTGGCCCATCATTATCCTAGATAATGGCTACTGGTTTGAGCCAAGACATCAGCAATCACATCTCACTTCAGTCATGAAAGCCTTTGACCTGGATCAAAGCATAATCAATTCAACAGAATAATCAATGGAATAATCAATTCAAGTTTTAACAATCCAGGTTCAGGCTAGACATCAGGAAAAGCTTCCTCCCTGTCAGAGCAATACAACAGTGGAACCAGCTGCCTGGAGAGGTGGTGGGTTTTCCCATACTGGAGACATTTAAGGCAAAACTAGACAGTCATCTGATTGGGATGGTGGAACTTGGTGTCCTGCAGCAGCAGGGTGTTGGACTTGATGGCCTTCTTGGCCTTTTCCAACTCTACTATTCTATGAAAGCATTTATTTTCTGGAAATCTTTTTGGAAGCTACTGGCATAATTTCTACTGGCATAATCACGTATCAAATGCTCAGCAATCATGACAGAGAAATTTATCCTAAATGCTAAAATAATATTTTAAAAATTATGCCTTAGCCCACACTGGGGATTTTCCACCATGCAAAAACCACACATGTACAGGCACACGTGGATGCCAGGAAGTACTTCCTGAGGGTTAGGACCCCTTAGGTATGGAATGGGCTTCCATGGGAGGTGGTTGAAGTCCCACCACTGAGGGTGTTCAAGGATAGGCTGGACATGCACATGGTAGGCATGCCATGAGTGGAGCTGGCTGCAGCCAGAGGTCAGACTAGGTGGCCAAGGGTCCCTCCTGACACACTCTGTTTCTATGTTTTCCTATGTTTCCACATCCGTTTGCATATTTTAAAACACAATATCTATCCTATTTGACAAATAGCATGTCTTCACCAGGGTTGGGCAAATCCATTTAAATCTAGTCAGGTTCTAATTTCACCACCACTTTCCACTTCATTCTGTAACATTTCTTCACTTGACTGCAAATTACAGTTTGTCAATCCATACAAAAAATCTAATGTATTTTCCTGTGCATTTTCCAGAAGGAATGCATTGTCTCTGCATATTTTTTTCAAATGTATATGTTTTAGCAAGGACCTTTTTCATTACGTAAGCTCTTTCTCTGGTCACTTTTTCATTACCACAAATCAAATTCATCTCTATGAAGCCTGCATGGGAGAAACAGAATAGGAGAATGTTTTCTCTTTATTTTGAAAACTGTACTTCTCCTTCCATATGATTCCTGCCGCACAACCCCACCCTCATTTAAGTTCTCAAAGCTTAGCTTGCACTTTAAACTTCAAAAAACCTACATCAAGGTCGTCAATTCCATTAATCTTCATTGCCCAGCGTCTGGACAAAAATGGATCTAACAACTCATAAACATGGCCCCTTTTTCTTCAGAGGTATATTAATTTATATGCATTTCATTATGCCTTATCTTTATATGACCTTACCAACTGATCACCATTAAGAAAGGCATAGCATTTTGATGTTTTATCAGTTATTTACAGGTTACAGTTTAATTGTTGATACCCCTGGGTTTGCCAAGACCCATACATGTTTCTCATATCCACACAGTCTGACAAATCCAAGAAAGACACATTCTATCTGATGTAAATTAACCTGAGAAATATGGCAGAGTTCTGATCTAATTCTGTCTTATAAACTCTGCAGCTTTGCCAATATATCTTCTTTTCAACCTTTTAAAAGATTATTTTTCTGTACACTGTTGAAGGATAAAAAACCTGAGATTTCACACACTCAGCCAAGAAATTTAGCTTGTGCTGTGCAGACAGAGATAAAGGCTGTTTTGAGTTTGTTAAGGCTGTTTCGAGTTTATCAAGGGACAAGAGAACTCCTGCAAACCAGCCTCATATCCCCTAATTAATTTAATTTGATCTTTGATTGAGTGCCATCTATGGTTACAAAGATAATGTTTGATATTTTGAGGAAAAAAGGTGAATAATCACAATTTTTGTAATATTTAAGTATAAAATGTGTTCCTGTCTAATGGCACGATTATCTTGCTGTGAGTAAATCTTCACACAATTGTGAAATGGGAAGCTACTAGGGAAAGAGTTTCTCTGCAATCTTTCCCCATTTGTGCGATACCCTCCCCAAGGAGATCTACCTGGCCTTTTCATCAAGAACATTTAGATGCATGGTTAAAAATTTCCTTTTGAAGGAGGTGTTTTATCTTTAATCTGCTGCTTGATTTGGAATTGTACTGCCTGAACATTGTTATTTAAATAGCTTTTATACTTGTATGCTTAATATTGCATTATGGTGATACTTTGTGGTTATATTTATTTAGTTGTTGTTTGTGTTTATTGTTACAAACTCCAATGATGGCATCATCCAATTAGTCAGCACATAAACAAACAAACGTTTTTAAAAGCTTTCTGCTCACTGAAGAGGTGGTAGAGAGTATGACATTTTCTTTGCTCCATCATAATTTTTCATTAACACCAAAATATTCAGGTAAAAATTGAACTAGTTGTGTCCTAAATTAAAAGGACAACGCTGAATTTAAAATTAAGGGTAAGTGTACTACTGGGGGGAAATACTGCACATGTTTTATTGATCATTTTCCAACTTTATGGTTTCATGTTATTCTTTTAATTATGCAATCCAATGCATATGATAATCAAAACTTTCTAAAAAGATCCCTGCTTTATTCCTAATTGCTTTTTTTAATCATGCACTATAAAAATACACATTAGCTTTCATCCTTGATGAGTCAGAATGAAAGATTAATGGCTCTTCTGTTCTCATGAAATATCTTTTTAAACATAATGCTTCTATTAAATATTGTATAACATTGTTAATTACCCAGCCTCAGTGTGCATTATGCTGAAAGAGGATTATGTACTGGCTTGGAATATCTTATGCTGATGTAGTACGGATCCATCCTATTGACTGGGTTTATTTTATTAATGTTTCAGTTTCACAAAAGTGGTACAATGATGGCATGCTTGTTTTACCAAAGGGAGAGAAACGTTTCCAAAGGTAATATTTAAAAGGTGTTACTTATTATCTTTTGTTCCATGCTATTTATCAGTCGGAACAGTATGATGGATGCAAACATATCTCATTCTTTCAGGAGCAGAGTTACCAATCAAAGGTCTTGACCATCATAAATCTTGGCCAGACAAAAAATGTGATCCAGTCAATTATAGGATGACAGTGCATGCAGTCAGCACTGAAAGTTGTCCATCTGTCCCTCACTTCTGCAGCCTAGGCTAGTAAGTAGCAAAAGCACAAGGTCTTTGATTACTTTCCATACATGGTCAGAGAGGTGGGTTCAGCTTGGTGGTTCTGACCCAGAGCTCAAGCAACATGTTTCTGGGAAAAACACTATTCTGAAAATCTCCAGGAGAACTCCCCCCCCCCCCCGACTCCCCATGTGGCAGAAAAATGGGACAAATTGTCCCATATTGCCACCTGCTGGTAAAGCAGACACTTCTAGATGCTACTGTTGATCCAAAATGACAAGACTTGGTGTCTGATTGTTAAGATTATTGCTGGGGTACAGGAAGAGACTCTGCTGGATGGTGGAGTGGGAAACGTGAGAATTCTGGTTTCAAGAAAGGTCAGAGTAACCAGTTGCAAAGGTGCCTACACACATGCTTTCTCTGGCAGTAAATGCACATGGGTGGGGACCAAACTGATATGATCTTGGTTCCTGTCTTGGTAGGTTTTCAGGGAGGAAATGGGAGGATGGGGCTATGCCTGAAAACATGCTTTGATGTGAGGAAGGATCACATCGGAAAAGATGATTTCTATTGGCTGAGGAACATAGTGGGGGTAGGAGAAACTGTGGGGGGAGTCAGAGAACATGCCCAGGGATTTGTGCAGACTAATCAGGAAAAGGCTGGTGACATAGGCAGGAAGTGATGGACCTTGAGATTCGAACTGGAGAACATAGCAGGGATGAGGGAGACCATCATATCACAGAATCCACCTGAGCTTCTGTTAGGGAAATCATGGTTGCCAAAGCCACAGCCAAAGCCAAATCTTTGAAGCATGGTAACTACTCAAGGTTGTCTGTTGTGACATGTGGAGCTACCCGAGGAATGCCTTGATGGATCAGACCAAGGGCCTATGCCCACCAGCTGTGCATGGGAAGGCCATAAATAGGACATGAGTGCAAGGGTATCCTTTCCTCAGGTCCCCCAGTGACTGGTCTGTGGCACATATCATCTCCATAACTAGTAGCCATGGATGGTCTCCCAGCTCATGGGCTTTTCTAACATCCTCTAGAAACCATTCATGCTGGTGCTTCTCCTGGCATCCAGTGGTAGTGAATCCATCGTTCAGTGCCACCTTCTGTGCCAAAATACTTCTTTGTATGTGACCCTGAATCAGGGATTTGCAAGCAAGCTGTTTGGGGCAGGGAACCATTGGATTCCATGGGCTTGCCCCATAGCATCCTATGGGGGCCATGGATTTGAGTTCCTGGGCAGCTCATCCAGAATTCCTGCAGTGTTTGCTGGGGATCAAGACCCACCAGGTACAGCAGCCTTTGTCTGTCTGGCTGCAAGTGGTGTGGCAAAAGTGTTGCTCGTGCTAACTGTGTTCCATGCAGGTTTGCTGTCTCATTTCAGCTTGCCTCACTTCTAAGCCTAGGCCATCCCGGTCCTGAATATCCGATTTTTCAACTTGAGGGGATGAACTTAGATTCCAGTATTGTCAGAGAGGGAAACGAACCTATGCACTTTCAAAAGAGCATGGATGCTTTTTTAAAAAGAGGAAAAGTCATAGTGCTGCAACCTTTGCCCATGAAGGAGCTGCCTCCATTCCCAGATCATACTGTCTATTTCTTTAAGGTCAAGTGACCAGAACTGCATATATTTATTTATTTATTGAAAGTTTCTATATGCTGTCTAATACTAAAAGTCTCTGGATGACTTATGAAAAACAAGAAATAGGATTTCTTGTAGGAAATAGGATTTCTATAGGATTTCAAATGTGCTTGCTCCGCATATATGTACAATAGCATAATATTAGCAATTGTATTTCCAATTTCTTTTTTAGTTATATTGAACATGGAATTGGAATCTTTCATAGCAGCCACACACTTTGACATTTTCATTGAGCATTTTACCGCAACTGCAAGCTCTTCCTTGGACAGCTGGCTCAGATCTTATTTACATATACACAATTTGAGACTTTTGTAATTCCTATTTGTTTTAATGGCACTGAATGATTTGGGAGTATCAACAAGCTTGCTGCTCAGTCTTAAATTGATGTAATTTCTGAATAAGTTAAAAAGCACTGGTGCCAGTGCAGACCTGTGGACACCAGGAATCTGCATATATCCCTCTGTTGCCACAACAGATCATTGATCCAAATGGCCTCTTTATCGTTCTTCATCCAGCTGTAGAGACATCAGGGAAACCTGTAACAGACTCAGAGTACAGATTTCTAAGTATCCAGTCTGTGGATTCTGCATCAGACCAGCTTTTTCAGCTGCGTGCATTCTGTGGACTTGCTGACCTTTTCTCTTTTATGAAATTGTGCACAGTCAGTTGTAGAAAAAATCCATAAAATAATAATAAATGTCAATAGTAAAAGTCAAACATGCATTTCCCCATACATGACCAGAAATGCATTCTCCCATTCATGAACATACACATTTTTCAGTATTTGTATATTTTGCGGTGATTTGCACATTTTTGGAAGAACAAATTTGTGCAACTCTGATTTTGTGTAAACGTGAATGACCATGTTTGTGCAAAATCTGTTCTTCATGGTCCCTGAATTCCACTGATGGGCACTGAGCCTGCAAGGAACACCTTCGCAATAGCCTTGTGTGGAATGTTCTGACTTCTTCACACTGCATTTTTGACTGGGTGTTTTTTCTGTCTTTATCTTATTTCTGCTGATGTGTTTTCCATCTTTCTTGTTATTTGCTTTTGAGTAATTTTCTGTTTGTGCTCTCCCGATTGTCCACCCATATGAGCTTGATGGCCTTGAAGGTACCACTGGGATAGACATTCCATGTGTGTCCTCTGTATTTGGGAGGACCACATTTTGGATTCTTGCCCTCACTGCCAGGTTTTCGCAAGCCAAGTAAGAAGAGACAGAGCAAGTGGGCTTGGAGCTGATCTCCAGCAGAGAGCGTTGGAGCCATTGACATGCTGGCAAGCAATGTTACTAGGGTACCACCTCCAAGCCAGTGCAACCTGGTGGAAGGGGACGCATGGCTTGGGGCCAGTCACTGACTTTCAGCCTATGCAACCTCACAGGGCTGTTGCAAGGATAAAATGGAGAGGAGAAGGACTTTTGCAAGCTGCAGTGCTTTCCTCATAAGACAAAAAGATAGACTCTGATTGTAATGTTATAGTAAATAATAATCCAGTGCCATTCTCTGACCAACATAGGACCAGTGACTTCAGGGACATCCTAATCTGTCACAATCCAGTTCACACTGTGCCTTCAGCAATGAAGATGGGCATGGCGGAGTCGGAACATGGTGTGAATTAGGTTTCATGACACTATTAGCAAGATGTGGAACATTTTAAAGGTGTCTGTCTGCAATACAACTGGCCGCGATGATGCGTGTCTCTGTTTCCTGTTATTTCCTCTAAGCTGTTCCTGAGATCTTGTCCTTAGGACATGACCCACTTTGATAGCTGTTGATGGCTGCCACATCCTGCTGATCCGTCAATCGGCTCCGCCTGATTTGTGTGCCAAGAGCCTTCTAGTCATAGGGCAAGGTGCACTGCTTTGGCTTTATTAGTCACAGTGAGAAGCCACAGAGGTTACGGAGCCGCCTCTGTGTATTCCTTTTCTGCCTTTGAAATGATTAATACAGCATGGCTTTTGCATTTGGCATCTTAGCTAGTGCTAATCTCTTCTGTTTAAGAGGAAAAATAAAAACCCTCATTTGTATGTAATCCCACACTGATGGCTCTCTCTTTGCATATGCTTTTCTCCTCACACTGCTCTGTGTTGAATTATTTGAACAACCTCCTTTTAGCATACTGTCAATGTGTGTGTATGTGTGATTTGAAATGGCTTCTTGCTATGACTTTTACTTATTTTGTGATAACACATTTGAGGGTTCTGAAACACCAAGATACTAAGAAATGGGTTGCACACCTTATATCCTCCATGGCCTCCAGGAACCTCTTTTGCTGTATCTCTGGAGAGAGGTCAAGGAAGAGCTCCTGCCCAATAACAGGAGGAGGAGGAAGAGGAGCAGAAGAAGAAATAATGCTAATGTCATGAAATATCGATTCCTTATCAGTCTTCCTCCTCACTGAGGTCATCAAAGGACACTCTTCTAATGGGCCATGGCCGACCTAACATTCACCAGAAGAAGACACATCAGTGCAGTGGCCCCATTACAATGGGATTCCCTGACTCAGGGATCATGCAGGGACCTACATAATGCTGTATCCAGGAAACTTTCCTTGCTCACCAGCCATCCTCTTGCTATTATCTTGGTTTTGATGCATTTAATATATTGTTTGTATTCTTTTAGTTGACTTTGTAGTGTTAATTGCTCCAGAATCTGTTGGGATGTGGAGCAATATGGAAATGCTGTAAATAAATAAATGAGAAAAATCCACACCACAGAGCAAATAAACAGCCATAGAAATGGTACTGTCTTTTGACAGGTTTACCTACATCCAAGGCTACATTTAGTGTGATGAGCAGTTACAAGCTTGTGAACATTTGCTAGTGTTATCCAACCTTTCTCTCTGCTAACCTTGAGATGCTTCACTCCCTACCCTCAAAAGAGGAACCTACAGGCTTTGATTTCACTGCTTGGCTTGTGGATAGTTTTGGTGGTAACCTTAGTGGGCCTCTCAAAAATACATATTTTATTTCAGGGTGGCAAAACTGGAAGGAGAATGTTTTCCTGAATATCTTCTAGAGGGAAGTCCAATTCACCAATAGTTCTGGGAAGGGGCAAAGAGAAAATTCCAAGAAAATCAATCATAAAAATTATCTGCTGAGAAACGGCAGCTAAATTAATGCTGAATTAACCTATAATATCTGTCTGTACTGGTGGATGACAGAATCATTTGGCTCAGAATGGGGTCTTGCAGGAGTACATGCAAACCTTTTAACCTTTTAACAATATTAAAATTTGTGTTGTGCCAAATGTTTCTTCCAGATTTTTTTGACCTCATTCATTCAGTTTTATAGAAATTTAATTGCTTTGGGGGAAAGGGGGCTGGGAGGGGAAAATGAAAAGAAAACCAATCTTGGGCTGTAGCTGAGCATGCATGAAAGTGTCCTGATTTTCAATGATCAATCCCATCTGCAGAAGCTTCTGGCCTCCTTGGTTTCCTTTGCATTACCTGATGCTTAGGGAAAACCATCTTGAGGCAATTCCTTCCACAGGACTCACATTATATTGATGTCACCAGACTGCAAAAATGCAAATACGATGTTGCTTTGGTCTGAATTTTTTTCTGCTTGCTCCAAACACTATGAGTATATGATGACTAAAAGAAGAGCTCTGACTACTTTCAAAGTGAAGACTTGGGAAGGTAGAAGGACTAAAGCACGGTTCTATCCTTGCCCTTCCCAGAATACAGTGTTTGGAGCCATTGGTAAAATGGGTGCTGGGATCAGAAGGGGGACTTGTCAGTCGCTCAGCTCTTCTTCCTGAAATGAAAGCAAAAGCATCTTTTTTTTCTTTTTTCTTTTTTTTGCAGGGGGGGGCATGTACCTTTTGTAAAACAATGTTTTCATTCTGATTTTTTCATAAACAAGTTCATTTTGTTTCTGGAGACAACAGAAAAGTGCACAATTCTGCTCAGGCTTTGGATTTCAGCTGAATCTAATGCTCAGTTCAACTGGAAATTCATACAGAAATCACTTCAGGAAGAAAGTACACATGAGCTGACAGTTATTATCTGTGCCTTTTTTGTAAAAAAAAAAAAAAAAAAGGTGCCGGAACTCATGTCTTGGGGTCACACTGTTGCACAATGGTCTCCACCAGCAGTAAGCGCTCAGCGTGCGACCACACAACCAATCCAAAGCTGAGCAGCACCCTCACAATCAGCGCCAACACACAAGCAGCCTGCAGGCACTATGTTAATGATTTTTGCCATGGATCTGCTACGCCCAACAGGGCGATTTACAATCACTTGGAAAAATCCATCAAAAAAATGGTGCTGGAACACCATTCCAGTGTGTTCTTTGACAAAAAAAGCTCTGGTTATTATACTATTAATCATGTCCAGAACTAAAAAGAAACCAGACTGTTATGGGAATAATTCCCAATACCATTCCACTGAAAGGCCCATTTTTCAGGATGCATTATGGAACTTCCCTCAAGTTAGGATGCTTCAGTGTGAACACACAGAGTTAGGGACACACACCTGTACAGTGTTCAGCCTGAATCACAAAGGTTGCCCATGGGGGTGGAAATAGCCACATGCTCTATAGTTCAAAAGCAAGACAAAGTTTTGCACTGAAACAAAGAAGCAGCTCATGGTGCAACATTGCTGAGCTCATCCTCCCCCTAGAAGGCTTCCTCCTTCCTGGAGTGATGTGAAAGACATGTGCTGCTAAAGGGGCAGAAACAAGGGAACTTAACCAGGCTCTTTCAGAGAATACTTGTTATTTCAGGACAAGGCAGCTCTCCTTGGCCAAACTTGTACACCTGGAGACCTTTTCATCAGTGACTTTATTAATCTGTTCTGAAATGCATGAGCTCTTTCTTTGCCAGAATGTTGAAGGGATCTCAAGAATAATCTAGTTCAACATCCAGACAATGAACACAGTTGCTCAGCTTAAATTGTTCGCAAAAATAGGCTCTCACTTAAGAAAGGTCATGCCTGAATAAATTTGTTAGTCTTTATTTAAGGTACTGCAAGACTTCTCCATTTCTTTCTGTTGCAAACTAATACAGTTACTCAAAAACAAAACATACGGAATGAAAGGAAAGGAAACGAAATGAAACTGGACCAGAGCAAAACATCACATGGAAATGCTATGTTGTAGCAGTCCTCAATCATTTTCATTGTTGGGAAGTTTTTCTGGTAGACTCAGGGATAGGAATCATAGGAACATAGTAGCTGTACATATGTGAGCATCCGAGAGAGAGAGAGAGAGAGAGAGAGAGAGAGAGAGAGAGAGA
>NW_025335780.1:2830537-3003896 GCF_004798865.1 Varanus komodoensis
AGAGAGAGAGAGAGAGAGAGAGAGAGAGAGAGAGAGAGAGATCTTTAAATGGGGGACAGGCTATACTTCTCTACTAACTGAAAGTGTTCATTGTACCTTCCAACGCATTAGTCCATAGTTACAGAGAAAAACCAGGATAGATTAAACTCAGAAGATACCCAATGGTGCAGCTCCACTTACACAACTGTGGAAGCATTCACTGATTTCTAGCCCATGTCAATGTCGTACATGCATTAATACATTTGCAGAGAAACCCGTCACACCAGTATGCACTATGTTCACTGCATTATTAGTTGCTTAAAATAGTGCTCCAGCATTGGAACAAATAAAGCAGCGATGTTGGAGACTGTATAAGATAAATAGAATAGAATATATAGTGCAATTACGCCAGAGGAATTGGCCATGGCAACCTTACTTATTTTTTCAATCCCTGGAAAAGTAGCTCACCTCGTCCATTTTACCATCTGACAGGCTATGAAACAGAGCAGGCCATTCCAGTTCAGTTCTGTTCCCTGGTTCTGCCTACCTTTGGGTAGCCATAACAAGGAAGCATCCACACCAGTCTCAAGCAATCTAGAGAAAAAAAGAAAGGGGCCATACCAGCACTGAGTCATTACCCAATGAATTTCTACTCTGTGCTGCAGAGATGGACCAGAAAGAAAGCTTCTGCCAAAGCCACCTTCTGGTCAACAGGTAGAAATGAATCCCAGGCTACCTGGCCCAGAAGCCAGGTGGCTGAAGTTGTGCTTCCCTATATCATGCCTCCACATGGCAGGCTCAAAGCCCCACCAAAAGGTGACTAGTCCCCTTTTGAGATGATCTTCACAGGCAACCACATTGAAGCAGCATCCATCTGATGGCTGGAAAATAACAAATGTCTCTACATGCAAAGAAAAACAGATAGGAAAGACTCGCAAGGAATCAAGTGAATGCATTAAATTATATCAAATGATGATATGGTATTATTGATATACGGTATGGTACAATACGAAGAAAAGTCTTGGTCCAAATGAGCAAAAAGTAAAATTACATTCCAATGGAATATGGAGCATCATCTGATGAGTTGTGCAATTCTGTTTTTGCTTCTGCAGAATTATTCCCATTAACTGGTTAATTTATTTATTTAAACAACTTATATGCCTCCCTGCTGCATACTAATTCTCCCTACTGCATTGGTCTTAATTTGGTGAATGATACAGAAGCGGTTTTCCCACGTATGCCTTTGGCTTCATTTCTTTCGCATGTCAGATTGTTCTTGGGAGAATGAATGAAAGCTAACTTTGCAAGAGCTTGGATCTCTTAAGAGCTTCTCTCAGCCTTCAGAGGACTTCCATTAGCTCTTCATATTATTTGAGAGGCAATTAAAAATGAGCTGTGTAGCACCAAAGGAATTCATTCAACATTTGCTATTTGATGATATTTCATTTTGTGATGCACGCAGAGTGTCATTTTGTTAGGTATCCTCCTTTCTATACTTTCCCAAGAACTGTTGCCTTGATATGTACATTATAATTAGTCCCCTATCATTACTTGATTGCTTAGAAAGCCCTGCATTCTCAAGAGATCTGTAGTCTGCCTCCATTTTTCCCAAGTCTCAAACATCTTTTTACTAAAAAGAAAGTATCTATTCCTAGAGAAATGCTATTCCTAGAGAGATTCACAGTCAGAATTATTGCATTTCATGAATGTATTTATTATGCTTCCATCCAACCCTGTTCCCTCTTGCAAGAGGAGCTTACAAGGGGAGGAGGAGGACCAAGAGGGTAGGAAAAAGTGTGATAGGTTCCTTGCAGGAGGAAAGGAAGTCAAGCAGAAATATGATGGTGATGGTGCTACTACTCTGCATATATAATAAATATGATTATGAATGTTTCTCTGGGAAGAAAGTCTTCATCACAAAGCAACCCTGTAAGGTAGTCTGGACTGAGAGTCAGTGGCTTGCCCAAATGTCCCAAAGTCATCTAGTGCAGTGCATGGTCAAGGGGGGATTTGGATGTGGGTCTTTTGAGATCTGTTTCCTCACATCAGCTGCAGTTTTGTACTGGCTCTCTAGGGCAAGTCTGCTAATGGATATGTTCATGACTAAGAGCACAATCCTAACCCCATAATGGCAATGGAGAGCCAGTGTGGTGCAGAGGTTAAGAGCGTGGGACTGGGACTCAGGCGATCTGGGTTCGAGTCCCCGCTCAGCCATGGAGCCAACTGGGTGACTTTGGGCCAGTCACAGACTCTCAGCCCAACCTACCTCACAGGGTTGTTGTTGTGGGGATAAGATGGAGGAGGAGAACGATGTAAGCTGCCTTGAGCCCTTTGTAGGAGAAAGGCAGGATATAAATCGAAAAATAAATACATGGCTGAAGAGAAGATGCTGCATTTGTGTTCACTAAGAGCCCTTGGCTGTCACTTGTGCGAAGGCTTCATTGCAGGAACACACCGCATGGGGGACAGGAGCTGCTTCTGTTGGTTCTCCTGCTTGCAGAAGCAACTGCTGAGGGATCAGGAGAAAGGGTCCAAAAGAAATCATTCCATGGGCCGGTTGAGGAGGAACAGCTGTCTGTAGCCCATCTGGACCCAAGCCAGACTTACCAGCTCCAACAGCCTTGGTGCTGTTGCATCTTATCCCCTCTGTTTCTTCCACTTCCCTGCTTCCATTGCTCTCAGTGGGAAAGGGACTGCTGCTCTGTGGATTGGCTGAGCTGAAGACCTGGGAAAATGGCTTCCAGCTAGGCAAGTGAGGATGTCATGGGTCCATCTTGTCACTGCCCATATGCCCCAGTCAGGCTTCTCCTGCAAACTGCAACAAGGACAGTGTGCTGATGTCTTACATTTTGCCATAATTAGGGGCTGCTGGGAATGATGAGTACATATAGGTCCTAGCCCCTAGAACAGGAGTCAGCAACCCGTAACCCAAGGGTCCCATGTCATTCCTGCATCCCACTGCAATTGCCTCCCTTTTCTGAATCCATTTTTTTATGTATATGCTGAAAAAAGGTTATGGAGGTCACTGAAAGGGTCAACATTTATTGATTTGCAAATTATCCAACCCTGCCATCATATAATTTGTCAACCTGCAGTGCTACATTATCTTCACAAATAGCAGCTACCTCCAGAGTACAAATATTCAAGCACGTAAAGGCAGTTCTATCTCTGTGTCTTTCATAAATACTTTGCATGCAAAATATATGCAAACGTACACCTTTTAGTCTTGTAAAACTTCCTCAGAGCATAAGGCATGACAAAGATCTGGTCTAGGAGTTGCATTTGGGGAGTGTGGCTGGAACATAAGACTTAATATCCTTTGTGTGTCTTTCTTCTTTTTTCTGCGAGCCAGAAGGTAATACTTTCATCCATCCAGCATGATTTAATATACAGGTGACTTCAGCACTTCAAAGCACTAATGACTAATTGACAAAGATATAGCATGTGCTAAATCCAAGTAGCGGAAAATGAATACAAAATGTCTGCCGATGTTTTCTCTGGCAATAGGCAAACTACCATTTTGTTTAATAATGCTTTAATGACCATGTGCAACCTGCATCCAAATGTTGAGCAAATATTGCTTCATTCGCTGTGGAGATTGATGTAATTAGATTACAGAGATCATCACAGAATTAGATGTAGTAGCCTGACCTTTCCAGAAATTTTCTCATTATTCAGGCAAATTAGGCCGTATGGTAATCTCCTTTCCTGATATCTAAACTAAAAGATTGTTAGGTAGTTTCAAATAAATTACAGTTTTATAGTGTTTGGCACATAATCAAGTTTACCTTGAGCTTCTGCTTTTCTTTCTTCATTCATTTAATGGAAGGGAGAAGTGGACCCATTTAATCCATTTTCTTATTGATCTTGTTCTGACCAGTGCAATACAAATGCTTCAGTTATAGCATAGGTTTTCTTCATTAGAATAAAGGCCTTAATCAAATTACACTTTTATTCAGTAATTGTATATTTTGAGAATATGATCTTTGTTTCTCTACTTCTGTTTCTAGTAGAATTGCTTCGGGATTCAATAAAATTAAGCGGTATGTAAATAGTATAAATAAATACCTAAATAAAATACTAACATCACATAAAGTTAGTTCAAAGTTTAATGGCTGGAGTCCATGCATTCTGTGTCTTCCAGTAACACATTTATTTATTGAAAACATTGATAACTCTTTTATAGAGGAGCAAGTCAAGGTAGTTTCTAAAATAATGGAAAAGAAATCATTTATAAAACAAAAGTCACAAATAAATAAAGACAAAGCAAAACCTTTCAATGAACCCTAAAAATCCATCTCAGCTATTCAAAAGTATTCCTTAATGGTTGAATGAAATGTGTTGTTTGTTGCATGTGGTTGTTTTGTTCTTTGTTTGTTTTGTTTGTTTTTTGGAAGCCATCCAGAGACTTTAGTATTGAACAGCATATAAATAAATAAAATAAAAGCTACATTCAGAGATGCAACTTGACCACTTCCATGCTTTTGTGTAGCCTGAAGGGGCTGAGCCTGCTGAATCTTGGAAGCTAAGCAGCATCAGTCCTGGTTAGAATCAGGATGAGGACCCTGCATTGAACTGAGAGTTGGACCCAGTGGCCTTCTAGGCCTCTTCCAAGTGTATGATTCTATGATTCACATTTTGAAATAAGAGAAAGCGCAGGCCAGTTATAGTCAGCTCGACTATTCTGCAGAGTCTGAGAGCAACCCAAGGGAAAGCCGTTTCTTGCATGTCCAGCAATCAGGCCTCTGTAAATATTACTGTCCTCAAGATGCCCTCCATTCTCAGATTTCAGTAATTCACAGTGAGAAAGGCACTCTCTCAGATAGGCATATCCTAAATAATTGGGATCTGCAAAGGGTAAAGATAGTGCTTTGCAGAAATCCCACATGCCTTTGTTCTGTGTGTTTCCTCCCTGTGAAAGAAGCAGTTGTTTTTCTGCCATTTTCTGGGGAGTTTGAAACTTATAGCGATTTTTTTCCCCATGTACATGCCTTCAGAGCTGACCTTACGGTATGGAGGTAGCTGAGATGAGGGGATAGTTTCTATTTTTTCCCCATTCTGTCCTTTCAGTGCCTCTGTGGCTTAAGCATTCTGGAAAAATAGAATGCCATCCCCAACCTAATGATGTCCAGATGTTTGGAATTGTAACTCCCAACATCTCTGACCTTTGGCCAAGTAAAAACTGATGGAATTTGAAGTGTGGAAGGTCAGAACAACACCAAGTTGTAGAAAATTAACTAGCAAACATTAAGAAGGCTTCCACCCTAAAGGGTTCCCAATGTTGTTGAAATCTAAGGCGAGAATTTTTGGTTTGGTTTTGTTATTAAAAGTCCTTCTAGCAAGAAGATGAAGAATATTAACAGCAACAGGTTCAGGTTTTAGGCACTCTTGAGTCTTTGTTTAGAAAGATGTCTGAGAAAGAAGGGGGAAGGGGCAAGGGGAAGGGAGGCAGAAGGGGAAGGGGAGGGGGAAGGAGAAGGGGACGACACCTTGGCCCACTTGCATATAGGAAATCTGCCAACCTCCCAGCATATGCCATCTCCACTCCATATCATGGCCTGTTTAAGCATAAGCCAGAACCTAGGCTTTTCCTTCTCACAATAAGCCAAAGTTGGAACTCTCATAGTCGAAGCATTATATTCTACCATTTCTCATATATTCCCATTGTTCTATTAAAGGGTTGTTATACTGAGCTGGAAGCATGAGTCCCAGGCTATACATACTAAAGCAATGTGGAAAAGTTTCAGAGGCCTCCCAGTAAAACCTTACAAAGCTGGGCACAAAATCACAATATCATGCTGTAAGTGCACCTTAAACTCATTTTTAAAGATAAATTGGCTACAAAAAAATATTGAAGATATTTTTATCTTCCATAAAGCCTACATTAGGCACAAGAGACAAATAGTTCCTAAACTGTTATTACTTAGAACGGCTGCTTTCTCCTCGTTTTGACACATCTGGGGCGTGCAATTATTCAGAAAGGTCACTTTCTACAGAAGGAAAGGACAGTGACCAAAAGGCAGGAGTTAGGCTACAAATACACTATGACAATTTAATCAATGAGAAAGCCCCAATGTCAAGAGCCATTTCACTCCTTGCTTGACAAAGACTGACACCTCATCAGACCCCTGGAAAATTGTCTATGGACACAAGAGCCCTGAGAATCCAGTGCAGCTATTAAAGCACGGAGAGATTCAGATGCATTACAGATACAGCTGTTGAGCCAGAGTCTTCTCTCAGTGTTAGACTTGTAATTAGCTTGGGGAACAAAGGAGGATCATCTGTGGAGAGTGGAGGCTGCTGGGCTATGGCTGAATTCAAGAACAGCTTTCTGTGCTCAAAGGCACAGTGACCTTTCCATGCTTCTTGCAAGCCACATACATCAGAGCTGGTTTGGGTTTCATTCCTATCCTTGCACATTATGTGCACAGGTCCTGCGTACTCCAGGTGGGAAGTCCATAGGCAAAACCAGCAAGTTCTTGACCCAGAGGAACTTAAAGCTAAGTCTGACCAGGAAAGGAAGACATATTTGTTATGAGTTGCACTGTACTCAGATAAATGGAGGTCATGTGGTAGCCACTTGACTGCAGTCATGTCGGCAAGTCACAATCCCTCTGAGTGCACTTAGAAATCCAGGGAAGTGAAGGAGTGCTAGCCCACCATGGTAGCTGACCACCACCATCTCTTCGACACATAATTACAAGCACACTGTACAAAGCATCTAAGCAACTGGTACGCACTCCCTGCCATGGCACACATCACCTTTGAGGACTTGAGACAGGTGATCCAAACAGCATTCTATGCTCCATATAGTTAACATGGAGCTCAGGCATTGGGTACCTGCTTTGCACCAGCCCCATTGTCATGAATGGAGCTGAGGAAGAGCACAATTTGTTTAATGGGTAGAATGGGTTCAAATCCTTGTTCAGCCATGAAGGTCACTGGGTAACTTTTTTTCAGCCAAATCAAATGCTCAAGGTGCTGGAGCAGAGTAGAACCATTAAAATCAGTGGGGTTTTCATCACAGGAGAGCAGATTCTAATCATAGTCCTAGTCATACTGGGACTGAATCCCAATGAATCCTAATAACTCTGATCATATAGGAGTGCTTCATATACAATGGTTCAAATTGCTTGTGTTGCCAAATGTAAACACTCATGATGTTATTCATACTCAGTTTCCTTAAGCGTGCTCGTACTAGTACTTGTGTAGCAATACTGCAACTTGGAGAAAATATGGACTCGTTGCATCTTGTCTGCTTGCAGGAGCAGCTGCTGAGGGAGCAGGCATAAACACATACAGGTAATTACTCCAGTTACAAGGACTATGAAATCCCAACTACTCCACTATTATGTACAGAATATCCCTGCAGTAAGACAGCTACAAAGTGTGGAAGGGAGTGTCTTGTCATACCCACCAAATTCAAGAAAGCATCAGTGAACCTGGTGTTAATTCTTGAAGATTTCTGGGTTTTGCTATTATTCCAAATTGTGGCACTAAGACCACATCTGTTTCAAAAAATAACATGAGAAAATCCCTGAAAAACACACAAGCTGCCATATTATGCTAAAACAAAAACTCAAAAACAAAACAGTCCCAGTTGATTGCTCAATTTTGTCTGAATGTTATTGAATTGCAAAGTGATGCATTATAGCACGGCTGTACAAAACTTTTGTTTCAGTTGGCAAATCACTCAAAATGCCCCATTTGCAACTGCAAATGCAATGTAAATGGGAGTTCATGTTCTCACAAGATGTGACTTTTACCAATGTGCAACTTTAATGCACAACTCTTGACTTCCAAACATGCCATAAAAGTATGTTCTGAATCAGAAACATGAATCTCAAACCTTGATGGTCAAGAGCCACTGTGCAAAGTTATGCTTAATTGCTAGGACTGACAGCTCTTGCAGATATCCCATCTCATACATTTAGGAGTCGATGTTCATATTTAAAAGAACAAACCAACTTTCGAAAGTTAGCTCCTTATTGTGCTAATAAATATTACAGAAATTAAAGTACGCTAACATATAGGCAGCTTTCCAATGTTGTAACAGTATATAGCTGAAAGCAGTTTCAAGAAATTTCTCTTTCATTAAGTGCCCATGATATCAGTCAGCTTTCTTCTTTGAAACTTCTGCTAATTCTACCAAGGAACAAAGAAATGTATAGCATTTGGTAGTACAAATAGGAGACAGAAAGGGAGATTGAGAGAAAGAGCTAATCATGTGCATGTGTGCATGTTTATATTTCAGAAGCCCTTTATTCTGTCAAGAAATGAATTAAGAAAATAAACCTTACCATGAAAAAGGAAGAAATAATCTTACATCATGGAAAACATGTCTTCAGTCTTCATTTTATCTCCACTGTAATATCAAAACTTCAGTGTAGTGTGCTGGTCCGAACGTTGAAGTGGAACTTGGAAGATCCAGGTTCTAATCCCCACTTGACCGTTAAGCTCTCTGCATAATTTTTGGCCAATCACTGACTCTCATTCTAATGTCCTTCACAGGATGTTGTGAGAATAGAAAGGAAAGAATGAGGACCATATAAGCTACCTTAGGTTCCTTGCAAGAAGAAGAAAAAATTGGGATAAAAATGTAATAAATACATTCATAATTTCATACACTCTATTGCTTCACAACCTAGAATCCAGACATGCAGCAAGGGCACATATTAATTAAATAATGCAAAGAAATGTAATGTTATGCTTATTTCTCCAGAAACAAACGAATCCCAATCTTCATATGGGTAAATGTTACACTGATCAGCACATTCCATTGCCTTTTCACCAACAGGACAGCTGATGGTGATCATGTCCTGCTCATTCCCTCTTCCATTGAGCACCCAGTAGAAACTTCAGACACTACACACTGCAACCATCCTTTTGAAGGATAACGCTTCAAAGACCACAAAGATCTGCTTCTCTCCTCCATTCCTTCAAGCCAATCAGCAATAAAATGCTTTCAGGAACAGGATCTCTTCACGCTGGAGCCGGGGGTCAGACTAGATGGCCCGGGAGACCCCTTCTGACTCATTCTGTTTCTATGTTTCACCATAAAGGTGCCTCCAGGACTAATCATGGCGGAAAGTTCACTAATATCCTCCCAGGCCACATTACCTGCCAGATGAGACAAAGCAAAAACTAAACAGAGAAAACATCAAAGCCAAAGGCCAGGCATCAACCCTAGACAGAATAAATAGAATAAAAATGGTGTCATATGTGTAATGGGACATTTATGCATGCAAGGTATGACTTGATATTTTAGGTAAGTAATAAATATTTATGCCTGAACTTCCATGGTCAAAGGAGGTATTGAATGTGAGTTACTGGGTACTTTCTGATTCTGAGTATTCTAGCTTATCTCATGTTTTCTCATGTGCAGATCTTCTCCTGGTCAAGTACAGGAAGTTCCAGCATACGAAGCTGAATCACGATCCCGTTTTTCTCAAAGAGATTCCCAAAGAAGCTTCTCAGTTTTTCACAGATTTTCTTTTTCTTCACACCTATTGGAGTTTTCTTTTCCAGTCAATCAATTCAAGTGGTGTCCTTTCCTAATTTCAGGTTCAAGGCCATCAATAATTCGCCATTTTGCTGATTTAACTAATAAAATCACATTCAGGAAGGTAGGTGAGGGAGATCCTAAGAAATCTTTCATGTGAGCCTAACCATATCTGCAGAAGTTCACATATGGCATCTGGAAACCAGATGGAATTCTAGATATGTGTGTGAAATAGAAGCAAGATCTAAATATTACCCTCCTGTCCCTGAGATCGGCAACAGAAGCCCTCCTCCGGGAACCCTCTGTGAAAGTTGTTAGGAGATAGAGTACCCGGAGGAGGGCCTTCTCTGTGGTGGCACCCCGACTGTGGAGTGCACTCCCCAGAGAGGACTGCCTGGCACCGTCATTATATGTTTTTCAGTGGCAGGTTAAGACCTTTTTATTTCAGCAATATTTTAATATGTTTCAATATTGAATTTTATTATTGTATTTTATTAACTTGCAGCCAGAGTGGGTTGTCAATTTATTTATGCTGTAAGCTGTCCAGAGACATAAGCAATTGGACAGCATACAAATTTTTTAAATTAATTAATTAAATAAATATTTTTACCACCATTTGTGCAAATGGTTTTTCATGCAGTTTGGTTTTTTTGTGCACATGGAGACTGATTCTCTACATTTCTGTAAAGGAATGCAAGCTGAATTTAATATTTTATTGAAATGGAAGTGGGTGTCATTGTCCGTTTTGTCCCCACTGATTTGTTCTTACCTCGCAGATTTTCCACTTCATAAAAAACTTATCATTGTGAATTTCACCTAGTCTAGCATTGGCAGTATGGTTTTCTGTTAGGATTATGTGATTTACATACACCACATAGACACATTTTAATTATTATTTTCAGTTATATTTTTTCTTATTTTTACATGACTTCGGTAAATAAGATGGCACTCTCTTCATCTCCAGGTTGTGTATACAAAATATGATGTATTTCACTTTTGAAATGGGCTGCAATTTGCACAGATTTTCTTTTTAACCTTCAGAAAGTTGCAAATATTTTGGAGCCTGAAATTTTCAGTTTGTATTCATTTCCCGAGACTGAGGAAATAGCATAGAGGTAACTGCATTGGGGAAACAGCAAAGAGCAACCAGAACAGAATCCAGAGGTTGAATCTGGAAAATCCATTGTGTTTCCATACTCACACCACCTGAAAAAGCCTTCCGTTCATATTCCTACTGGCAGGTAACCTGTAGAGCATCTGAAAAGACAATCAATGACAAAGCTTGGGCCTTCATTTTCCCAACACATCTGTTCCTATGGGACCTGTATAGATTGCAGTAGCTTTACTCACCCAATGTGGTTTCCAAGAATGATTCCATCACTAAGTTGCTCACCTTATCCACTCTAAAGAATGTCCTGCCACTGCATTTTCAAGTACTGTTGGGGTAAAAAAGAATCAGGGAATATACTGCTATGTTGCTTGTTCTCATTTTGAGCACTAAACTTATCTCCACTCTTTAAATTATGGTTAATTTTCAGCATGAAACAGAAACACATTAATTTCCTTAAAAAATGAAATTTAAAAAAGCAATATTCTATATGTTAGAGCTAGAGTCCAATAATTTGAGTCTACCAACTTATTTGAGTCTACCAAACCTACCAAACTCTTCTATGTTCCTAAGCATATTCAAACATTTTTGTGCTTCTCCTTGTAGTCCGCTCAGTCTATACTTAATTTAGTCTTCTCTAGAAAAAAAGATCTGATTATTTTGTAAACTAAACAAATGGATTTAGAACCCAATATGCACATTTAAAAATGGGGGTGACACTGTTTTCTATTAAACTTGTGCAAGTGGAATGGCTTATCTTTAGTTAAGAGATTTTATTTTTTATATAAATACCTTCATACATACACAGATCTTGCTGTCCATTATACGTTCTTTCCAGTATATATTTTGAGCAATTAGGGACCATTCAATTTTTTTATTATTATTTTTTGGAGGGGGGGAGATATAGACATCCCCATTTCCAATGCTCACACATATTATTAGCACTGCAAAAAGCTATGATGTGTGTGTAGAGAACATTCGATATGGGATGAATTAGAAATGAACAGGACATTTCTCCCCAAAGCTAAATATGTGTTTTCCACAAGTGCAGGATTTCCCAATGCACATGTTAATTCAGCTCCTAGTGAAACTTAAAAGTCTGGCTAGTGATCATGGATTCCTATTTATGCGGCTGATCCCCTTCCTATTTCACAGAATCCCAGGCAGATATCTCATTCAAATAGCTTACAGTTTAATATAGTACTGGACCATTTCCTCCCATCAGCCCCCACCCCATTCATACATAATCAGCTTGCTATCTTCCACAGTGTCTTCAACAAGGCATCGCTTCCCTCCATCCCCTCACATACCCAATAAATAGTTTTCTCCCAAAATATAAAGCACAGATATTAATTCCATGCCTATAAAACACAGCGTTTTAGCAACTAGTATTGTTCAGAGCTGTAATCTCACAGAACATTGCAGCCTTTCCTGGGAGGGCAATCCGAATAAGACTCGCTTTTAATTTACTCACTCACTCACCCACCCTGAGGGACTTCACAGCATGTTATGACTTCCGTATGGTGGATTTTATATTTTGGCACCAAGAAACAGTGAAGGCTGCAGCTCTCATGAGCTTGGCAAAATAGAAAAGTATCAACAGATGGGCACCTCAGGTAACATGCTGAAATCAACATGGTTGATTAATACACAAGTGGCCAGCTATGCAGTAGATGAATGTCAGGTATTCAGCATTGGCACTGTGGCAAAATGGCAATTGTTAACTTTCACTGAGAGGGGTGGGGAGGATGTTAATCAATGGACCTAATTCTCACATATTTGCTAGAAGCCCCATTTGAAGAAAGTTTGTGGGTTTATTCACTGTGTGCTACTCAGTTCCTTTAGCCAGAGACAGGGTCCAGCCTATTCATTTAAAAGAGCCCAGGCTGAATAATTATATACTCCAATTGTTCTCCATCTGTGCTAGCTTGATCTACAAATGTCTCTTCTTGTACCAGAAGAGAAACTAGCAGATATTCAGCTGTTCAGTCCTTCCAACTGAAACTTGCTTAGGTCTGAGAGAGAAGCTCTGCAGAAATGCCTGTGTATAACTCATTGCGGTTTTGTGATGTTCACTTTGTGTAGCTTCTGTGAACTTGCAATGTATCTGAATAGGCCTGAAGCCTTGTTTTGTTTCTGTCCAAGTCCAGTGTAGTCTTTGCTTAGGGGCATTTGGAAGGGGGAGGGGGGTAGGGAGAGTTGTCTGAATGTTGTTAGATGGGGCTTGAAGAAAATAAATTCAGTTCCTTTCAGCCAGAGTATTTAGTGCAAAGGAGAAATTGAGGATGATAGTACAGGTAGAACAGTGGTAGGATTGTAGTTAGAGTTACTCTGGGGAAAGAAAGGGAGGCATTCTGCTGGTTGGTGTCTGGGGTTGTAAAAAGGACTAGAAGAAACCTGGAGAGAAAGTTTACGTTTAACCCCATGGGGTTAAGATCAACTTATGGTTTTGGTCACTTTGTATGATGACCTACACTGGGAAAGAGATAGAGGAACTATGACTCTACTGGTATTCTGAGGTCTCTCATCAGATTTCAATACTTTCAGTCATGCCATCATTCTGGGGTGGCTGAGCGAGTTGAAAATAGGGAATACTGCACTGCAGTGGTTCCATTCCTAGGCAGTTCTTGGGGGCATTACTTTGCTTCTTAGATGCTCCAGGATTAGTCCCTCAGGGGTTGGTCTTGTCCTCCATGCTATTTAACATCTGCCTGCAGGCAGTGAGCAGGGTCATCCAGAGTTTTAGGGGGCCTTGCCATTAGTTTTAACCACTTTTGTGACCCCCCACCCCCCGACCAACTGAAACAAAAATGGCTTATCCCCATAGACATATGAAACATCTTGAAGCCTTCCTTCATAAACTAGCATAACTAAGGCAGCCACACCTGTTCAAGGCTACACAGTAACAAAGCCAGGCTTCTGGTCTATTCAGTTGAAACCCAGCCTTACAGAGGGCAAACAAAACATTTAAATATTACAAACTATAAACAAAGAAGTGAAAATTTGGGTACCTTCATGGACCACCTTGGACCATTTATTCATTTTTCCTATAGGAGTAAGTGCCCCAAGGTCAGCCACTGAGCTTTGTGGTGGTCAAGCAGAGCTCTGAACCTTGTTTGTCCTGTTCCGCCATATTACCTCTTTGGGTGTTTGAGCAACAAGCCTCCGTCAAGAGATCGCCGAGAAGCTAAACCGAATCCTTGCAAAACTTGCTTCGTCATGCTGTGCATCACAAACCCCTTTGAATGCAAGTGTGCTGGGCGCAGCGCTGATAAGAATGTTTTGCTGTGTCACTGCTCCTGTTCCTGAAAACACCCCTGCCCGCTTTTCTCATTGAATTTGCATGCAGAGTTCTCCAAGAACTGCAGATTTGTCTCAAGTGAAAACAAGAGAAATCAGGTCTGATTAAGATGTGTCATGTGAGGTGCTGACACATGATGAAAATATAGTAAAGGTGGTAATTAAAGTGTTCTTATTAAACCACCTGCCATTGCTGAGCTTTGCAGCTTAGCAGAGGAAATGATTGCTACAGGTGCTCTGAATGTGAGAAAGGAGGAAAAGCACCAAAGTATTAAAAGATGCAAATCCTTGTATTCATTCTGTTACTCTTTGCCTGGTGTTATGAACATTTTCAGAGTAATACTCACACATCTTATTTTATCTTCTTACATAATGCAAGCTGCTTCTTATCAAATGGAGCCTTTTCAATGGATAGAAAACATACTCCAACCCTGACTCTTTTCACTGAGGCTAGAAGAGTGAGGTCCGGTTTTCATTGGCAGTAAAGGAAAGACAAAGGCGTTCCCTTCTTTCTCTTCTCAAGTTCGGGAGATGGGATTCAGGTTACTCATCCAGTTCAAATTTGGACCTCATTGTTCAAATGGTGCAGTGGTTTCTACACAGGGTGGCTATGTGTCCCCTTTTACAAAGGACACTCTTCTGTGCAGAGGTAGCCAATGAATTTTTCTCTGTCTCAAAATCATTGGAAGGATGGAACCCTTCACATCTAGTTGAAAGGTGAATAGCCACGAGAATTAATAAATATGTGTATCCCATGCAAACTGGTTCTCCCTTTTGCACCCTGTTGGGTGATAAAACTCCTCTTTGGGGTTGATTTGTAAGCGGGCACCCTGTCACCACCACATTTTGGAAAGGCCTGTGGATTAGCTGCAGAGATAATTTTCATTGAGGACTGGGATAACTGCAGAAATAAATACATTGCCAGGCACCATAAAGGATTGATTCTGATCCACCCAAATTGTAGATTTAATTGTGCAGTGCAGAGTGGAATATTGCATGAACACCAAGGTACCACTGAAAATGACCCCGTGCACTGTGAGGTGAGAAGACATGGGCAGTCCTCATGCAATGGAAGCCCCAAAGGAAATCATGGTGCAAAGACAGAGGTCTTCAGTACATTGAGGGTCAGTGGCAACACTGTCATCTCCCACCAAATGTAAGCAGTGAGAGGCCTATATTCTTCTCTGAACCCTGGAGAAATCTTTCTGACATACTAAGTGGGTACACCACTTACGCTGGTTCTCTACCTAAGCAAAGACTCATGTTCCAGTATGTGTTTGGGCAGAATTCAGTGGTATCCCTATTTTAAACACCATATTTTCCCATTCATAATAGCAATTGTGCTCAGATGTCAGCACCAGGAGCATTGGGATGTTGATGCTTGTAGGTAATAATGCAGCTTGTCTTGATTCACAGAACCTACTTTTTAAATCCTATGCTATTTCTCATTGAGAATTAATTAAAATATATTGGTATCATGTAGAAGCAGATAAAATCCAAATTATGGGGACCAGATCTTATTGTGCTAATTCCACACAAATTCCAGTGTTGGGTGCATAAACAATTTTTCATCTATCCACCCATCTTTTTGCCTTCCCACTTGTACTTCAGACTGAAGGCTGCTAATTAAATTCACTTTCTCAGGATGCTTTTTATATAACTCATGAATAGCAGGTAAAATCAATTTGTGAACCCATTGTCCTTGATGCTCTGTAGAAGAGTTCCCAGCTGGAACTGATTATGCTTAATCTTCTTTGTGTTATCCAGGTAAAAATAATTCAAAGGCAAGTGTAAATAATTGTTGCTCTCCTTTTATTTAAATCCCACCTGGCAGTGTTATCGAACAAATGCAGATAAAGAGTGGAAGACTGGTCACCAAGTGAGGTTTTTCACTGGTAGGAGTAGTCCCCACTCTGATGCAGTTTGGTCTACCATGGGTGAGTGACTCACTCCTCAGAAGAGACTCAAGGGAATGATGGCATGCTAACTCAAGAGCACTAGGTACTTGGCCTACACATGATTCTGTGCCTCTAAAGATAAGCAATTTGCATGTTTTTTCCTTAGTTCAGCATTGGCTATACCTCCATACCTTTCACTGAGAGCCAGTGTGGTCTGGTGATTGAAACATCGTGATCCAGAAGTTCTGAGTTCAGGCATCAACACTCAGTTGAGTTACAAACTCTCAACCCAGCCTACCTCACAGGGTTGCTAATGGATAAAATGGAGCTATGCAAGCCACCGTGGCTTCCTTGTCTGAGGAAAACAGAAGTGGGCTATCCATGAAATGTAATAAGAATATTGTATACAATGCAAGGAAATCCCATTGAACTCACATGAGTTTACTTCTGAATGGGCATGTGCAAGATTGCATGGTTAAGAATGTCTTTTTACTATAGATACTGAGGCAAAGTCTGAGGAAAGTTTGGAGAAACCTGTTTAGGTCAAATATTTGCACACATTTCTGGGGTAGTTCTCAGAGAGACATGGTATGTTAGTCCGTTGTCTATTTGGTATTTTAGTCCAAATAGATATTGCTATTTTAGTTTTTGGTATTTGGTCCATTGACTCATGGTATTTTAATCCAAATTTTAGCTCAAATAAAATGAGATTTGACACATTCAAAGTCTTCTGAATAGGCAAAATATCTGTAGCCATCTTTAGGGGAACTAAAATGTTTTCAAAGGCATTCATGAACTTTCCCTAGAAAGCTACCTGGGTTTTGAGAGGAGCAGAATTCCTCAGGAATGTTTTTCCAGTGTTGTCCTGAGTTTGGTCAAAGCAAAATTCAAGGCAAGTGTCATGTTCTATCATCTGCCAAAATGCCTGAGAAAGCCAAGAGAGATTCAGTTCAGTGAGCATAATTACATATATGTGGAAAGCAGCTTCCTAGCAGTCCTTACAGTAAATGTTCTCCAGAAAATATGTGCAATAATAAGGAGAATAACAGCATGAAGCCTTAATTGCATCTGCCATGATGGGTCTAAGAGTGTGCACGAATAAAGAAATTATTAAGGGAGCAATACAGACATTCCAGAGAGGGTGACCGGATATTGCAGAACTCATGCTGATAAAGAGGTCTACCACTCTTGTTTCTCCACTGCTGCTTTTCTGAAGGCACCAGAGAGTCGGAAGGCTCATGTTGAAGATGGGCCAGGGACATCTTAGATCTGCAGGAACTGAAGTTCTCTGTCCCTCTAACACAATCATGCTGAGAAGGGAAGAAAACTGATGCTGCTGCAGCTGTTTTCCCTCCTGCTGAAACCAATGGGAAGGCAAATTGAAAAAGAATAGCAAGTACAAACTAGGGAGGTGAGCAAATGTGTTGTCCCATCTTCTGATGTGAACCTGATAGGCCTTCAAGTGTGGCATCCCTCCACTACAGTCCCCAGCCTCCGCAGAAGGCACAGGGTAAATCATTAGTAGCATATTTACCTTAGAGAATATTTACAATCCAGTTGTTGCAATAATGAAAACCAACTAAAATAGGTCTTTAAAATAAGTAACCACGTAAAATTCATTTTATTTGTCACTGAGTTACAACTGCCTATTACATACCTGATATTGAAAACAAAGGATCAGGCAGAAAATGTTGTTTCTAATCAAGCTGAACCCAGGAAGCTTCTCTCTCTGTCTCTCTCTCTCTCTCTCGATTCAGTCAAGGACAAGCAAAAAGCCACTTTTACTTTATTCTAAGCTAGTGGGCCTGTTTCTTTGGCGCACAACATCATTTGTCTTTGGGCTTTTAACATGATGAAACTGTCTCAAAAGGTCTGTTCCTTCTTCACTGCCCTTCAGTTCTTGAAAGTGCAAAGTTGTGGAGGACACAAGTGAGTATAGACAAGGACATGCTACAAAAGGCAACATGCAAAGACATTGAAATCAAGAAAACGACGGTCCTTGTAGACAGCCAAGGCATCGTCATAGCAGGATGAACATAGTGCTTGACAATTTTTTTGCCCTGTGCCTTGGGCTGAATAATTGTTGATGAGCACTGTGGGGAAGGCAAGTTTTTCATAGTTTCCACTTCTTTCCTATGGGTAGCACAGCTATAGGTAGGATGAGTGGATAGTTAGATATTATTATTATTATTATTATTATTATTATTATTATTATTATTATTATTATAACATTTCTATGCCGCCCCTTGCTGAAACCTCGGGGCGGCTTACAACATGATAAAATACATTGAAATACAATAGTACATAATAAATTACCATTAAATATAAAAATACAAAAAATACATTGATTTACAAATACAAAATTAAAATTATCAGTATAAAATAAAAATATAGGAGGAGAAAGAGAAGGAAGAAGAAGTTGCCCAGGCCAGATCATATGTTTTAACAATTGAAATGATGTTTAAATAAAAAGGTCTTTACCTGGCACCGAAAAACCAGTAACGACGGTGCCAGGCAGACCTCTTTGGGGAGTGAATTCCATAGGTTGGGCGCCACCACAGAGAAAGCCCTCCTCCGGGTACTTACTCTCCTAATTTCTTTCATGGAGGGTTCCCGGAGAAGGGACTCTCCCGCAGATCTCAAAGGGCGGTCGGGCATATACGGACGTAAGCGCTCGTTCAGGTAGCCAGGACCCAAGCCGTTTAGGGCTTTGTAGGTCATCACCAACACCTTGAATTGGGCCCGGGCTTCAATAGATAGATAGATAGATAGATAGATAGATAGATAGATAGATGGTAGGTAGATGTTGATAGACAGACAGACAGACAGACAGGGATAGTGGGAGAGGGAGGGAGAGATTGTTTTAGGATCATCCTTTATCATGGTTCAAATTAGCATGCTGTTAATTTGCTCACATGCAAACATACAGCTATAGTTACTGATCATTTTATAAGATTTCTGTGCACGTTTGCAAGTCATTATTTCTGTCTAGCTAACTTTGCATTCTGAATGATTTTGCTGGGAGGTGATGCAGAAAAGAAGTCAGGGGAGAAGGGTTTGGTGCCCCTGTGCATTAGAAGTACAGCGGGAAGTTGCCCTACTCAGGCATTGCTGAATCCAATAATGATAAATCGATCGCTCTGATGAACGGGAGAAGGATGGGGCTATAAGGACCAGACTGATTACAAATGGTCACTCTCTTCCTTCATTAGGCAGGGTAGTCTTCATCTTCATCTTCTTCACCTGCATCTTCTCACTTGAATGCAAGCAGAAACATTCATGTGGCAAAGAACCCTGCCCTATCATTCAGAGTATGATAACAATTGAATAAAGTTCAATGAAATCCGACTAAGCAAGCCAAAAGCACGGTATAGAAAGAAGGACAATGGGGACAAGAGGGAAGGAAAGGTGGATAGCACCGCGATGCAGGCAACCCAAAACTGCCTATATAGCCACACTTTCTGGTATATCATCTCACTGGTATCACAATATTACTTGCAGGTTCTTTACTACCAAAATCGTGGGGCATTCCTGAGAACTGAGCCTTTTGGAAAACTATGGGTTTATTCCTACGCTGTGACACACATTATCTTCAATGATGAATCCCTGCTTACACGGAAAGGACACCTTTCATTTTATCAGCTCTTTGCCATTAGGTGAAATGGATACCTCGAGTGGCAGATTTTAGCCCTCTGTAAAAGGTCATACCATCAGTTATAAAATGCATTGTTTTATTTTCACTGGAAGACTCAGTTATTGGTATTATTTATCCCATGCAGAAAAGCTGTTTGGGGCAGCACTGTCTTTCCCTGTGGTATAGACCTGCCATCTAGATCTAGATTCTAGTTTGAATGAACATGTATGTATGTATGTATGTATGTATGTATGTAAGTTCCTGTTCATTTATTTATGCTCTGCATCCAGCTGAGTGGTGTCACAATGCGACTGGGCCTTTGAACAGGGTTAACGTGGAGATGAGATTTTAAAGTTTCCTAAATAACAAGACCCTCAGTCCAGTCCAGATGTAGATGTGGATGGACTAAGGCCCAACAAGTGCACATTTCTCATTGTAACACAGATTTGGAACAATTTTTACTTGCTAGATGCGGAGATAACATAACCAAAGGCAAATTGTCGAATGAAAAGAAAATGCTAGATTATCAGTTGCAACTCTGATTTCATTGGACCTGGAGTATGATCATTGCTATTAAATTAGCACCCCTGGGATAATCCTTTTCTGTGTGGAGTATTAGTGAAAATACACACATGTAGAGAGAAAGATAGAGATGATGACTGTGTCTTCACAAAGTGAATTTATTGATTTCAATACATAATGGAAGCTCACCAACCTCCAGTTTACCTTTGATAAAGCTTCATGCAGTTGAAAGATTTTCTTCACACACAATCAAGAAAAAAAGTTAAAGGGAAAAGTGAACTTTTAATGGAGTTTGGAAAGTGTGGCAAATAAATGTATAGGGCAAGATGCTGAAAACACAATGCAAAGTTTCTAGAACTAACTGGCCTGCAAAGTTTGAATTTCCCTTAAGAATCCATATGGAACCATTAGTTTCATACAGGACGACAATCCCTGAACCTGACAGTATAGGATTTTAATACACTGAACAGACAAAATTCCAGATATTCCCAGTGAGAAAAATATTCAACAATTTATTTGTCTCCACTGAGCATGAAGTGTTGCATCTTGCTGTCAATTTAGTATCCAAAAATATGGTAATTGTTAATGTTTTCCCCAAGTACAAGCCTTACTATTTCATGAAGTTTTTTCTCACCTTCTCATTCTTTCAATTTGTGTCTTCAGCATTGCACACATGTTGACATGCACACATATTTGGAAAACATTCTGTGCAAACATCAGGACCAAAAGAGTTGGTTTTGGTTACAGTAGGAAATAAGTCAGTAGTGAAGTGTGTAGTCTTTCAGTTAGAGGGACTGCAGGTGGCACAGTGATTTAAACCGCTGTGCTGCTGGGCTGGTAGATCAAAAGGTCGCAGGTTCGAATCTGCACAACGGAGTGAGTTCCCGTTGCTCCGTCCCAGCTCCTGCCTACCTTGCAGTTCAAAAGCATGCAAATGCAGGTAGATAAAAAGGTACCACTTCGGTGGGCAGGTAACAGTGTTCTGTGCACCTCAGTGTTTAGTCATGCCGGCCACATGACCACGGAGACTGTCGCAGACAAACGCTGGCTCCCTTGGCTAGGAAACGGAGATGAGTGCCACCCCCTAGAGTCAGGCATGACTGGACCTTTACCTTTAGGCTAGAAATTTCTGGTTCAGTCTTTACTGTCTTCAGTTAGAAGGTCTCTAGTAACAGAACTAGGACAGATCTTTGAGAGGACCAGCAGCCAATTAAAGAAGACAATAATGTGCTAGATGGGACAAGGATTTGGCAGATTTATAGCAGTGATTGGCTTTTTGTGTGCCTCCAACTACAACATCCATCAGCCCTCCTTATTGGCTATGGCTCCAGGTTACAGTCTGCATAATCCACCAGTTTCTGGTGAGCCAGAAATTGCTCATCCCTGCTGTATTAATATGCCCCTACAAAAGGAATATAAAGGATATTATAAGGGCAACCCTATGAAATCATTAGCTACAGGCTTAACCTAATAACTACTTTTGAAGTGAGGCAGTCACCAACAAGATGGCTGTGAGGGCCAAAATGGAGCAACCTTTGCTGCCATCAGGGATCCTGATGCTACAGTGGCCTTTCAACCACCAGCCCCACCTTTGTCACTGTGGCCCACCCTGTCACTTGCTGTGATGCTACTCTTCCACCTTACTTCTGAAAGCCCTGCCAGGTGGGTTGCAATCATTGCTCAGCGCCAGACTGTGCGGGGACAAGTAGGGCCCACCTGGTGGGTTGAGGCTTCACCAAACCGCAAAATGTTGATGTAGGAAGGCCTGTTCCTGTTCTTTCTGCTTCCATTCTGCATAGACAGATGGGACCGGGACTGCATGTGTTGGAGTCACCCTTAATTTGACTGAGCGAAGGCTCCAAGCAACCCTACACAGCAGTCAAAGAAACATTGTGGCTGCTGTGTTTGATCAAAGTCATACACCATGGCATAGCTTATACCTACTTGAGGGGAGGGTCTGCCCATACCAACCTGTTGAGGAGGCGTGCCTCACGGCAAAGTGGAGAGACAGGTGTATAATTGTATCCAACAGCGTACTAATCTTCCCTGACTTCCAGCTGTATGGGCTTGTAGGAAAAGCGTGACTCTAGTGGCCGAGGATGATACTCCAAGGATCAACTACATGGGCACATTAAAATTAATTCCTATGTTTTTTTGGGTGGGGAGACCTGTAGTGCAAACCTTTAGTGTCCCTTTAGTGGGCATGTCAAGTTTCAGTTGTGCAGGTTTATCATGGTCTTGGTGATATTATGCTTCCAGATGGACAAACTCATGTCATCATCATTATCGTCGTCGTCGTCATTTTTGTCATCATCATCATTGTCCTAGTCACAACCATGTCAGAGTATAGGTGCAAATCAATCCATCACTACACAACAGCTTTGCACTTTATTTGCTCTCTCTATACATAAGCCTAAAGACTAGAAAGTTATTTCATTCTGATTCGTAAAAAGTTGAAATATTAAAGCAGCCATTTTTCCCGCACTAGATTAGACATTAAACAGAAACGATACAAAATATGAACTAGTCTGTCAATAGAGTGGTATCGATTTTCTTTTACTCACAGTTATCCTTAACATCCATTCGCACCTCGAGACGAAGAAATATATATAGTGCAGTCTGGGTTTTAGCATTCAATCTGCCATGGCAAACCACCCGCTCTCAATCTCATTTTCATCATCATGGTGCCCCTTCTTGCTCTTGGGCAAGTCACTGTGCATGGCAGGTCATTAACACACCCCGCTTAATCTACAGAAGGCCATGGCTGGCCTTATCTACTCGGACAAATTGATTAGTCACAGATGATGGCTGATGGCAATCAGTCAAACTAAATCAGTGCTGGAAAACAGCTTAACACCTGCTGGGGATGCGATGGCAAAAAGCTGATTTCAGCATCCGTGCAGAAGAAAGTGTTTCTCAAAGAAGTCCATGCTCTTTGTGCACCTTGGGAAAATTACCTTGGCTTAAAATAGCTCAGAGAAAAAGAGCGCCTTGAACAGGTGCCAGACCAGGACAAAAGCCCCTGTGTGCAACATTAATGAATGTTCTCTTGAAAACCTCTCCTGTCGGATTTCAAAGCTGTTTTCAACGTTTGGTGTGGCCAATATGTTTCAGGCCTATGGGGTTTGCTTCCCGTGAAGCATTCCAGTGTGCATTGGATATGCCTTCTGGCTATTGCAACCTCTTTCGTTATTTTCTTAAAAGAGCTGGCTGCCTTTGTGAACAGGAGGGCCCATCAGAATCTAGGACAAGGGACGAGTCTCAGCCTGGCAACTGGACTCCCGTTTCCACAAAGATGAGGTAATGCAAGCTGAACTCGATCTCCTGGCCGTGCAAGAAGAGGCCTGAGACAGCCCGCTTTGCAAGCCTGGCAGGTGGCACTCAACTGGAGGACACCTGGGCTTAGTTAAAGGAAAATGTGGTGAGCATATGGGCTCCGCTCACAAAAGCAGTGAAGTGAGCCAGGAGGAAGCCTTCAAACACTTGTCCAACTGAGCGCCTTCTTCTGCAGCACATGCAGCACAAACAAAGCCTGCAAGTCACATGTATGGATTTGCACAAAAACAAAGCCAGTGCTTGTGCAGGCTCGCTTTTTGGTGGGTGCCCAAGTGAATACCAAGTGTGCTCACCAGGAAAACAGAGTCATGGCCTGGAGGAAACAGACTGGAGTCTGGGCAGCCAAGCCAAGGTAATCTGATGATCTCCACCTCCAAAACCAGAGCCTCACATATCCCTACTCTGGACCTGCAGCTAAATTCTATAGATGCTACTCAATCAAATTATTCTTTACTAGGATGGCTTGGTCAGCATAGGACAAGCAGTGGCATTCAGAGAGCAGTTTTGTCCCATGGATAACCACTAACATGGACTGTGACACCTATTTTCAATTCTCTAAATGTTAGTTAGAACCACATAAGTAAACTGAAGTTACTCAAACAGGCCTGCAAAAGCTACATGGCCCATCAAAAAGCACAGAGATCTTCAGCTGTTTATTGTGGTCGTTGCATGCCTGGGAAACCACGCCCCTTTCTCTCATGGGCTTTGTAATCCTGAGACATGAGCAAATATACAGGACTGTCTTTGAGCCCCTGGTGGACCACTGTAAGGAATGTGAGATTTTTGTTTGGTGTAATTTGTTGCAATTTGTGCAAGACTTCACTGTACACTTTCTTCACATTACTTTTATTCTTCTTGCAAGTACTGTTCAAGGGAACAGAAGGGGGTACTGTTGATCTAGAGTAATCTTCCCCAGATTACAAATCTTTTCCCATACTACAAATCCCATCATCCCTGATCATTGGCCATGCTGGCTGAGTGTGACAGGAGTTTAGCTGACAAGATTTCTTTTCAGTCCTTCCAGTTTTTGTCACTTTATTTTCCCATAGAGGGAAAGAACTCATCGAAACCTTTCCTCTTTTCTGTTATCATTTTTAAAAAGTGGATTACTTTTCTCATTTTAGGAATCTGTATGTCTGCCTCTTAAATATTATGGTTCTTTCCTCTCTTATATACTTTCTGACTGGCTGAAAGCACCAGCCTGCTGGTGAGGCCAAAAGGAAGACAGAGAAATCAAGTCAATGCAGGAATGTCATAAAGCACTTGTTTCTTTCCTGTTCAAGTAAGATTAGTTTGGCTGCGATGAAAATACTTTCCATAATAATATTAATAGAAACATCATGGTTTAATTTGATAAGACAGCAATATACACTTGTAATTAGCGATGCTGCTAAAATTAAGAAATCATGCTGTTGTGACTCCAGATCTCTGCTTTTTCATTTGTCTTGAAATGCAAAGAGCCCCACTTCTTTACTTGTGAGAAAAGGAGGTGTGGGTTCTAATTATTTTAGAAAGGGAAAGCAAAATGAGGAAAGAACAGTTTGTCCAAGTGTCATAGTGATGCCATGCATGAATGAATATTCGAAGAATCGGCAACTTCAGAGTCAGGAACCCGCAACCCAGTTTGTGACGGACAGCTACAACTTCTACCAACCTACCTACCATCCTGATGCCATCTGGATATGTGTTTTCCCTTTGCTTTAGACAAAGGGGAATTTTATTCCTACATACATTTCCTGATACCCCAGCAATTCTCCCTTACCTTCGAGAAACAGTTCACCCATCACCCCTATTTTACTAATTTGATGGCATGTCTTATTTGATGAATAAGCAACCCCTATTGTATATTTCCAAAAGACTCCCACAATCTGCCTGTTTCTAGTTCACAATCTGCTCCTGCTTTTGTGCTGGTAACAGGCCTTGGACAGCCAGTGTTCAGAGTGCTTTGCACTTCAGCTCACCCATTTTTGAGCAAAGACCTCTGAGCTAGTTCAGGCTGAATGGTGAGGTTTGCCCGAAGCTGACCTGTCAGCAAAACATTGGTTTGAACTTTGGCTGCCCTCGTGCATTTGAACCCAGCTGGTTTCCTTTCAGTGCGTCTTGCGCAGAAAAATTCTCAGCAGTTAGCACTTCACAGCAATGAATATAGTTGGGGAATAGGCCTTTGGGGGTTTAACTCCCCCCACCCCACCCTTCAATTTCTTGCCTCAGCTAGCAAAACGTAGGGGTATAAATATGTACAGGATAAGCTGAGTAAATATTCCATATAGCAGAGTAACTCTGAAAAGATCACGGAAGTGGGAAAGAGAAATGATGAACCAACTCTCAATGTGTTGACTGTGCCTTCATCTGCTAGTGTGTTGCATTTGTTTGTGTGCTTCTTTTTCATGTTCTCACACACTGCACTTTACTAATTAAAACACATTTACTACTCATTCAGGAATTGACAATTCATATTTCCCAAGACTAGGAAAACTTCCAAGAGCTTAACTCACAATAACAAGCGTGCTAAAACACACAGCAAATTCACTTAGAGTGATACATACATGGGTGGAGGGGGTGTGTGTGTGTGGGGGGGTTATCCTAAAACATCCCCCCCCAATTCTATCATAATTTAAGAAGAATCACCCTAAACTTGTACATTTACTACTACTGCTTGCTTCTGAAAGCCATATTGGGAGGATTTTGTCCTGTTTTGGAGAGCCAAGTCCAAAGCTAGATTGAGTATAAAAAATGAAAGTAAATTAAGAAATATTTTAATATTGATGCAAAGATTTCTTTCTTTAGCATTTATTTATTTCATTATATTACCCAAATTTAGGCATGCCTTCCTAGGTGGAAAAGAACCTCTAAAGCACATAGAAATTACACTAACACAATTAAAATCACACATCCATTCCATGGAAAGAAGTAAAATGATATTTTCCTATAAATTAGTATCAAACTGCATGGTGTTCCCTAGCATCCAGGGCAAATTTTTCACTTGGGTCATAATATACGCATTGTTGCAAGCAATATGCATTATACAAATAATGCATGATAATTCATCTGTCACAAGTACTTTCCTACACCTTGTTGGGATATGGAGTGTCTTTAACTGTCCTTCCTGCCTGCCTGCCTGCATTTATATGGTGTCTCATAGCCAGATGCTCTCTGGTTGGCTCACAATACAAAAATAAACCTCTGTCCCTTTCTCTTAGTAGGTAATGCTTCCACCAGAGATTTAATCCCAATCTAATTACTTAACTTACCACAGTATGGTGCCCTTTGTTGTACTATGTGGTCCTGAAAATGAGATACTGATAATCAAACAGTATATGACACTGAGTTAACATTAAACAAAATAAAACTTTATTGTAAAATAAGCACAATCGTTCCAAGGTGTTCTGTAACTTTTTCTTAGTAAATGAAATAATATATGATAATCAGGATTTTGGGCCTGGAGTTTGCAGTTGTTCTAGTAATTATTTTTTGGCAAGCATAAGAATCATATTCTTATATGATAATTTCAGCCAATAAATGGCATTATAGGGTATGATCTCACAAAAATGCCTGTGCATTTTTCATGGTGTCCTTTAAATTGCAATTATGGTGCTTCTTCTTACAGTGAAATAGCAGGAACATGTTCCTTTTATCAGAAAGGTTTAATTGCTTTTCTTTCCCCGTTACCAAAAACATGTGCAAATTATGTAGACAATTCCATTGCATTCTTTAAAAAAAAAGAAAGGACTGAATGCAGAATCCACCTGAGTAAGACTGTCCTTTGGATTAAAACAGAAACCCTGAAAAACTAAACCAAAACAAGCCCCCAACCTATTTTATATCAAATACATGGAACAAGTGAATGTACAACATGGTCTCCCGAGGCTGGTAATTTTTATTCAGTAGCTACTGCTTCAGTGATACATCCATATTAATTTCAACATGCTGTTGTGGGGTTTAGAAATTAAGTCTAAATTGCCAAATGGAAAATGAGTGCTAGAAAAGAGATTTACATGAACATCCGATGAATGTGGCTTACAGGTGGTTGTGTTTGCAAAGACTCTCAAACTGGCTTCACATGAGTGTCTGCTTGTTTGCTTGCAATATAGGTCCCATCAGCCCCATGCTCACTGGCCAGTATTGATGAGAGCTGTGGGATGGGAGGGGATGGGATTCAGACATTTATGGATAGCATTAGGTGATGAAGGCTATAAGACGTTGCTGTGGATAACTGATTAAAAGGGCAGACACCCAAGCAGAAATTCTAGCTAATCAGAATTCTTCACCATTGGACAAAAAAGCGAGATGCAAAGCCAGGGAATATTCTAGTTGACCTGTCTTCCATTACGGCACTTGTGTATGCTTTAGATTCTACATGGTAATGGTTTATGTATTTATATATACATATTCTGCCTTCGGAACTGCAGGTGGCGCAGTGGTTTAAACTGCTGTGCTGCTAGGCTGGTTGATTGAAAGGTTGCCAGTTCGAATCTGCACAACGGAGTGAGTTCCCGTTGCTCCATCCCAGCTCCTGCCAACGTTGCAGTTCGAAAGCATGCAAATGTAAGTAGATGAAAAGGTACCACTTCAGTGGGCAGGTAACAGTGTTCCGTGCACTTAGGTGTTTAGTCATGCCGGCCACATGACCACGGACAAACGCTGGCTCCCTCGGCCAGGAAACGGAGATGAGCACCGCGCCCTAGAGTCAGGCATGACTGGACTTAATGTCAAGGGCAAACCTTTACCTTTATTCTGCCTTCCCATTGAAACTGGTGCTCAAGGCTGATAGCAATAATAAAATACAAATAAACTCTTGCACAATTAAAATATGTAATTAAAACATCAGTTAAAATAAATACAAAATAAACAGTATCTGCAAGTTGGAAACCAAAATCAGTGAATGAGCCTGCTTAAGAGCTGAAAGTCTGCCTGAATGAAAATGACTTTGCTTGCTGGAGGAAGAGCAATGGAAGAGCAATGGAGTCACCAAGGAGGCCCTGAATCAAATCCCTGCCAAATGTTCTTCCAATGCTCTTCCTCCATTATGATATGATATTGGCAGTCTAAAATATCACCAAATATTGAGAATCAGATCTTTGACATGTATCTTCGAATGAGCGATAGCTATATAGGGTTTACCTGTGGAGACTGAATCATTTTGAAAGCATCTGTTCTTCCTTTCTGGATTGTTAATTGCAGAATGTGAATGTCTCTTCCTTGAGTTTTCACACTAAATGTCTCTGAATACACACTGGGCCAGTCTGGGACATGCTGCCTTTAATGGCCCATGCAAACCAGCCTGCTTGTGTGAAAACCCTGCTCTCAGGAATGCCCTCAGGCTTCAGTGGGTCTTGGCAGAATGTTGCTGATGCCCTCTGACTTCCATATTCCCCAGTCTGTATCCCTGCTGCAACTTGGCTGCTGACTGGTAGTTGTTGAGCTGCTGGCTCCTTCTTCCCTCTCTTCAGATACATTTCCCTATCAGCCGGGAACATCAATGCTAGTAGGGAGGTCAGCACTGATGGCCATCATCTTGTATTTCCCCAAATGCAAAGCCTGATTCGGTGTTGGGCATTGCACTTTGGAAGGCGTAGGAAGCAGCTATTAGGCATTGCGTGGCCAGGCACTTCCAATCCCGAAGCACAGCCTGCTACCTGGTAAGCACACCTGAGTGACCAGTGGCTAAAGCTCCTCTGGAAGGACAAGTGGCAGCAGATGGCAGGCATAATTCTGGTAGAAGTGGTGGGTAGGCCTTGACCTCCATGGGCACTTTGAGCTCACATGGAACCCAGCACCTGTCCCAGTATGCCAGATTCTGATGGAAGGCTCTCCATCCCTTCACTGTTGGGGGCTGTACAAGGAAGAACTTCTTTAGGGGAGTCACCTAAACAGTGGTCCCCGCCTGGAAAATTCTGCTACATTTCAATGGCAGAGATGTAGGGAAGTGTGACAAGGATGCACGGAAATCTCATTTCACTTCACGAACCAGTAGAAAATGCCCCATTTGCAACACGGAACATGAATGTTAATGGTGCTGGGTGTCCTTCCCAAATATTCAAAAATTCTCAAACTCATGTTCACATTCTGTGCACTTTTTAAAATGCCTCACTTTGAAAAATAGAACTGTAATTCTGTATTTTTAAAATTCAGAACTGTAATAATGCACACATTTTGAAAAATGCACACTTTCCCCAATGCAATGGACCCCAAAATAGGCATAAATGGGGGCAAGAGCTGAACTGTGCTGAAAAGTAAAGTCCAATGAACTTCTGTGAGCTTGAGTTTTTCCAGCGTCGAAGAAATTTATTTTATTTGGCTTTGTCCAGGATTTGCCTGGTGTGTACTTCCCAGAAGCACTTGTAGAGCCGAAAACAATCATCAATCAAAATCTGAGCTTGCAACACAACCAAACTAGTTTTTGAAACATGTGCAGGAAAAATTGCAGTTTGGAGATACACGTTAATCAAAGGAAGAAAAATGCACACCAGTGATACGTATATCTGAGAAAATATGCCGGGAAATACAGATGAATATTCAAGTGAAAAAAATTACAATTTCATGTGGGCACAAGTTGGAAGCAGTTTGAAGGGGGGGGGGGTTGGAGAAACTCAAGGAACTCAAGTTTGCTGATGCACACATCTCTGTTTAGATTGCACTGAAATGTGCTGCTATTTAAGTGGGCTTTGGGGGAATAATAGATAAATTAGTTTGTGCTATGTCCTATATAACTGCCTTTGTACTGTGTTGTTTTTTGTATAATATTGTGGATTTTATTGCAGTTTTAACTGCCCTGCTTTACATGGCTGCTTCATGAATCCTGATGGATGGAAGGGCAGGATAGAAATACTTTAACGTCTGACTAATTAGTTAACTTAACAAAACTCAAAAGAGATATCTAGCATTAACATATTTGCTTTCCTCTGGAGTCAAACTGTGAGCAAACCAGTTACACAGAGCTGCCTTTCATGTCTCCCTTGAAGGTACAATCATCCATAGCCTACTTGAAATACCTCCAGTCTGTCCTGGGACTTCCAGATCCATAAACAAAGAAGTCTTTTTCTGTATCCTGTCTGTTAAGGATACCCAAAGCCACCTTCTTTTCATCCCATTGCCCAGCTCCAACACTGATGAAATCCATCTCATAGTCAATCTCTTAGACCCAAAACATGACATTAGGCAGAATGAGATGGCCAAGCAGTTGATGGTGGTCAGCAGAAGGACCCAGTGAAGGTTCATCTGGACCTCTTGGCTGTTGCCTTCTTGTGCAAGGCAGAGGTGTGGTAGCCACATGAGCTGTTCATGC
Source organism: Varanus komodoensis (assembly GCF_004798865.1). Taxonomy (NCBI): domain Eukaryota; kingdom Metazoa; phylum Chordata; class Lepidosauria; order Squamata; family Varanidae; genus Varanus; species Varanus komodoensis. The sequence goes on from NW_025335780.1 coordinate 2,861,102, forward strand.
CCTAAACTAGCCCGCTGCCCTCAGCTGAGGTAGAAAATCATCTCATTGCCTGCACTAAGACCAAGCTTCCAATTCAGTTGGTTCTGCTCTTGGAATAGGAGAGTGTTCTCCTATCCATTGCCTTGGGCTGAAAAATTCCTTGGGCCAACTCTGGGGAAAGGGGGTCCTTCCTGCCAAGGTGACACTCTGTTGGGATCACCTGGCTACAGGTAATACAAATGAAAGGTGGTTCTTCATTGCTTGAACTCTTGTGTCCCTCTGGGATGAGTTGGAAAACCACCTCTTCTTTTGAGCACCTGAAGAGGTCAGGTAAGTTGAGCTTGTTTTCAAAGCAAACAGGTTGTTTTGCTGGTGCTTGACTTGCGTGCTGGACTTGCTGGTTGAAGATAACCGAGAAAGTCAGCTCTACAGCTGCAATTCTTAAGGATCTCGATATATTCCTCCTTGGCCACCATGCTAAGATTTCGCAGGGCAGAATTTCACCTGGATAGGAACACTCAAGGGCATGGTTGCACATGGATAGGGATACCCAAGAGCACAGTTCCATGTGGACAGGGTGGTTGGGGAATATTTGGAGTCAGAGGGGGTTTTGTGTTCTATCCATGTGGAACCCCTTAGCATCTTTCTGCCACCCCTCTACCTGCCCTTATGTTGGTAGAGCCATGCCAGAAAATAGGACACGCGGCCTCTTGAAGTTCCCCTTCCATTCATCCTAGGCTACCCAAAGATTTCCCCATCTCACCACCAGTTGTGCTATCCCTTTCTCTACACAGCCCCCTTTCCCAGCTGTGTATTCTTTTTGCTTTATTTATTGCTATTTATTCAATGTATTTTTATAGTGCTGCACAGCTGGACAAGCTCCTGGTGTGGCTTACATAGAATGAGGAAAAAAGACAGTGTCCGCTCACAGAAGGACAATCTGAAAAGACAGGACACACAATAAAAATGGAATGAAGGTGTGCGGGGAGAGGTGGAAAATTGAGCTTTTCAATAAGGCTGGTAGAATGACTAGGGCTGCTTCATCTTCCACTTCCTGTAATGGATGGCGGTGATGACAGTTGAAAGAACAGCTTTTCACATTGTTATCAGCCACTTTTTATGCTGCCTGGGAATGCAATGCTCACATAGCTTGAATTCTTAAGTGCAACAGTGTTCCTTTGGAATTACATTTCCCCTCATGGAACTGCATGTTGAATCTATGGTCACGCACTATTTCAAAATCCTGATGTCATCAGAAAACAGGCCCACCATTTCTAGTAGCTTTGGTGACCGAGCCTGGACACCACATCTAGGCAGGCCAGACACCTGTGACATTTCACAGCAGGACTATTCTGCTGCAGTTTTCAGTTAAAAGACCTAGTGCCTGAACACTCGCAGCCCGGTGTTCCACTCCTTTCTTGACTCTTTTCTTTCCCAATATCCAACATCCAGTACCAGGGTGAGGAGCATAGTTCATTATGTATTGGAGCAGGGGCAATGTGTTCAGCTGCTTGTACCAGGCCCAGGCTCAGCTCTGCAGACGGCACCCATTGGATTCAGACGCCTTCACCTCTGCGTTATTTGTCCCTACAATACATGAGGAGACCCTGAGGAATGAATGGCACACTGTCATCTCCAAGATGGCAGAGTTCCACTGGGGACAGTTCTCTTAAATGCTAAGTACACAACTAGTTCTTCATAGAATGCACCCCTACCATCAACGTGCCTTTCTCTACGGGCACAACCACACACATTGCCGTGAATGTACACCCCCAGTTCCTTACTAATTCACAGTAGAGAAAAATTATGCAATATAATAGGCTGTATATTATTGGCATGGTGGCAATATACTGGGAAGTGCCTGGCATCCAAACAGAACATTGGGAAAGAGGTGGCACTGTTGCAGTTCATAAGGACATTGTTCTGGAAGTGCAGGTGACCACAGCAAACACTCCAAACCTGTACTTCCCTGACTCACACTAGCCGATGCTGCCTTAAGCAGGCAGCCTCACTAGGTGTAAGACAATGATCCAGGTCCAGAATTTGGAAACACTGCCCTATGAGGAGAGACTGAGAGAACTGGGCATGTTCATCCCTGAGAAGAGAAGACTGAGGAGGGACATGATATCCCTCTACAAGTACCTCAAAGGCTGTCACAATGGGGAAGGTCTTGCTGATGCCAGAGTGTAGGAGACGGAATAATCAATTCAAGTTGCAACTACCCTGATTCAGGCTGGACATCAGGAGAAGCTTCCTCACTGTCAGAGCAATACAGCAGTGGAACCAGCTGCCTGGAGAGGTGGGGGGCTCTCCCACACTGAAGACATTCAAAAAGAAACCAGACAGCCTCTGAGTGGGATGGTGTAACGTGGTGTCCTGCACCAGCAGTGAGTTGGACTCGATGGCCTTCATGGCCCTTTCCAACTCTACTATCTATGATTCTATGATTCTAAGTCCAGCCATAGGTCAGATTTATATACAGTATGACCATATACAAAAACCACAAGACTGATGTAAATCTACTTTCGATTAGATCTAGCTATTGATCACATTCATTACAAGCTATTGATTACAAAACTATGACTATGTTTGCTCTGGTGCATTGGCAAAAGAGTAGAGCAATACATCTCTGAGTCCCTGTAGGGGGCATAGCTTACCATTGCATAGTAAAAAATATATCGCATGATTCAATATATGCATGGGACAAGTGTTATAATTTTAGTACAAAGCACATGGCTTTTGGCATGACAGTTCTGCTAGTACAGTTGTGAAGAGATATAACATTTCTTCAGGAGCAAGAATAATCGATTATTATTATTATTTGTTTAAGAACTAATAAAAATATCTGTAAGGACCTTGCAAATTTGCAGTTTTCACAGGGTTCCCCAGTCATTTGACAGAGTGAGTAAAGTTGAATGAAAGGGACTAATGATGAAATGACTGACAGTACCAGAAATGTCAGATCTGGTTGGTGGATGATGCAATGTTAGCTGAAGTAAATGTCAAACTGTTTCACCCTTCACTTAAACATCACAATGACTTGATGATGTGAATGGTTCCGACCTATAAAAAAGAAACAAAGTCTACTATGAGCATGAGCCAAGCTCATTGACACAACATGCCATGCAGTATGTATGCTGTTGATCTGCTTACTTAGAGGATCTCCAATTCTCACACATAGATTATCATCTTAATTAATTTCAAGCGGTGCCTGCCCTTGCAGAATGCTGTCATTTCTTCCCAAAGCCAAGTCAAAGCCTTCACAATGATGATCCCCTTTTAGTTGTATTTCAATAATGACCTAGTACCTATAGAATGGTATTTAAAATGACTAGAAAATAGTTATGCTATTTAATTATTTTTCCCTACTATGGGAACTCAAGTTGCTGTGGAAGAGTAGGATGTTCTCAACTAGCATTTAGAAGAATAACATCTGCAAATATAACATATTCATGGTTCAGCTTTCCCTGAAGAACCTACCCTCACCACATCCTGGAAGCAGACAGTTACACAATCATGTATGATGGAACACATCCAGCGTCATCAGTGCCACAACCAAGAAGGAGTTGTTCTTTGTGCCTACCCATCGAGTGGCATTCTGTAGGAATTCAGAAGCAGAAACTCTTATTTTGAATGGGTTGCATGGGAAAGTCCATGCAGGAGACATGAGGAGTCCTTAAGATACCCAGGATGGAAGTCATCTAGAGCTCAGCTGTTCAGGTTACTGCCTCTTCAGTAATCTGAGAAAAGAGACAGAGATAGGAAGGTGCAAGCATGATGCTGTTGACTCCCCTTTTTCTTGTGGTTTCATTGTAAAAATCAGGGAAACAAAGCCCTATGAAGAGAGACTGAAACAGCACGGCATGTTTAGCCTTGAGAGGAGAAGACCCAGGGGAGATAAGATAGCACTTTTCAAGCACTTGAAAGATGGTAACAGAGACCAGGATCATCCCAGAGTGCAGGACATGGAATAATGGGCTTAAGCTACTAGATATCTGGAGGAACGTCCAGACTGTTAGAGTGGTATGACAATGGAACCAATTACCTAGGTAGTTTGTGGGCTGTCCTATACTAGAGGATTCAAGATACAGCTGGCAGCCATCTGAGAGTGATGCTTTAAGTTGGAGTTAACTCTGGAATCCTGCATTGAGCAGGGAGTTCGATCTGATGCCCTTCTTGTCCCCTTCCAAGTCTACTGCCTATGAAGCCTTGACCAGGACAAAGGCAAGGTGAGCATGCTCTGAGTACTGTGCATGATGACAAGCTCTTGGTTGGTCCCTTGAGCCTGAGCCAAGCCGAGGTAGCCTAACTCTGGTCTTAAGCCTGCATGCCTTTTGCCTGGTTTTGTTATTTGATCTATTGATGGATGACATATTCATTTGCTGGTGAAACTATTGTCATTAACATGAGATGCAGGGAAGTTAATATACAACAACAAATTCCCTTAAAAAGATCTAAATCAAGCGTAAGCAGAAATGTTGGACCTCAGCTCCCAGCATTTCTGGCTATTGGCCATGTTGACTGGAGCTTCTGGGTACCAACCCCCCAAAACTGAAGCTCTACCTTCTGCCCTCCTTGCATCTAGATTACAATGGAAGAGTGTAATAATAGAACCATCCATTGATCTAATATAAAATAAGGTGTGTATTTAATTCGTTTCCCAGGAAGTGGTATTGGACTTGTTAAAAAAAAAGTCTTTAATTTTCTGCCACCTGCAGCACACACACACACAAACATTTTCACCTTGGTAAATTCAGATAAGGGGAGGGGAAATTCATGCAACACAGTTTGTTTGTTTGTTTGTTTGTTTATAAAATTTGTATGCCATCCAATTACTAACGTTTCTGGATGGCTAACAGCATAGATAAATTGACGACCCACTCTGGCTGCAAGTTAATAAAATTCAATAATAAAATTCAATATTAAAACATATTAACATATTGATTAAATAAAAAGGTCTTAACCCGGCACTGAAAAACATATAATAATGGCGTCAGGCGGACCTCTCTGGGGCACGCATTCCACAGTCGGGGCGCTACCACAGAGAAGGCCCTCCTCCGGGTACTCTGTCTCCTAACATGTTTCACAGAGGGTTCCTGGAGGAGGGCTTCTGCTGCCGATCTCAGGGGGAAGGAGGACAAATAGGGAAAAAGGTGTTCCTTTAGGTATCCTGGTCCCAAGCCATTTAGGGCTTTATAGGTAATACCCAGCACTTTGAATTGAGCCCGGACTTTGATGGGAAGCCAATGGAGCTGACAGAGGACTGGGGTTATATGGGAGTAACGCCCAGTCCCCGACAGCATCCTTGCAGCTCTATTTTGAACCATCTGAAGTATCTGGACTGTCTTCAAGGGCAGCCCCACGTAAAGTGTGTTACATAAATCCAACCAGGAAGTAACAAATGTGTGTGTTACTGTTGCTAGGCAATCTTCCTCGCAGTTCCCTTTGAAATCTTTGAAAAAACCCTTGGAAATAAGAGTCCTTCTCTCCAAAGCATCCCATGTCAGGGGCTCCCAACACCTTTCTCCCCATTTGAAGCACAAATATCTCAGGCAAAGACCTTCGGCTTAGCATAAGTTGCAATACAGAAAGATGGCACTCTTTGGAAGCTCTGTCTTTGCAGTGATTGCTGCCCTTTTCTCTTCCTTTGATGAGGAAAAAGTTTGACCGCAGGGAAAGCATTTCCAGTATTCTTTCTCATCTCTTTTAGACTTCCTTGATGCCAAGATCACTCATACATTTTAATTATACAGAAACAAAGGCACGCACCCCATGTGTCATATGCGGAGTTTCATATCACTGAATTTCAAGTCCGATTTCCCTGGGACCAGGCAAGTATCACTGACTTGCCAAGAACCATCTACTTGTTATTGTATATAAGCCTCAATTACCTTTTTGGGGAGCAGGGTCCACTTTGGTTAAATTGGCATCATTTTAGCTTCTGCGACTCCGGTGTCACTTGCGGTTGACAGCGTCAGGTAATAGTAATGAAGCAGTGTCCTTGGGAGAGGGGCAGCTGCCATTGATTGTCTAGCAGTATTAAAGCACACCCTTTAAAATGTCATGCAAGCCTGGCTTTGTGCTAAGTGGTGGCTGAACAGGTGCCAGGAAGAGAAGTTATAAATCACAGGTAACAGGCAGCTCAGCCTTTGCGTCCTGCCAATGTCACCTGGTGCCACCTGAGCAGCACTGGGAGAGAAGAATCCATCGGAACAATCAGTTCTCCCCCACCACAGACGACGTTTGTTTAATGCAGAGCACAAGTGATGTTGCAGGCTTCACGCGCTGCCTGAGAAAAAGAGGCCACGCAGCTCTGAGGAGGCTGATGCCCTTTTCTTTAAGACCGAACAAGACTGCCAGAGTCCCTGTGGGACAATTGGAGAGACTTTCTGTGACATGCACAGTTAAATTATATTTATCCTCCACTCAGGCTTTATATTTTCGCTCTCCCAAAGAACACAGATGATTAAAAAATGGTCATAACAAGCACCAGGACTTACAACTCAGATATCTGTCACTCACTGAAGGAGAGGCATATACTGCTAGAGCAGCTCAAAGTGGAGTGGCGAATGCTGAGACGTCCCACAGGATGTGGGATTTTAAGGTTTAAGGTTAGAACTCTGCCTGAATGCGGTGGTGATGTGGAAGGGGTTTTTTAATCAACCATCATTTTAATAATCAAGGGTTTTTGATGCTTTAAGATTTTTTTCTCTGTTCTCACAGTTGCATTTTCTATTTTTTCTATTTTCTATATTTTTCTTCCTTTTAGTTTACAATGTTCAGTTCTATATGTTTTTAATAATTGTGGTTTTATTATTGTATTTTATACTATTATACTATTTTATGCTGTGTAAGCCATCCTGAGTGTTTGCATGGAAGGACAGGATATAAATGTGTATAATAAATAATAATGAATAGAATGAGTTGTGAATGAGGCTCCAACAGCTATCCTTTGCTGATCAACAGAGGAGTCAAACTTTTTCCATCCAGAAGAGACACCGTGAATGCAAGAGTCCGATTTTAGAGGACACAGAATAAAAGAAAGATAATCACAAAGGACAATTAAGGAACAAGAGGCTAAGAGCTTCAGGCAGTTACACTTGCAAAATTCAACTGACAAAGAAACTCTTGCAAGAATGTATTTCATCCTCAAGTCTTTCCCAAACTTTTCTTTCCACGTAGAGAAATGTTGGGGTGTGGCTGCTATTCCATTACTAAATTGATCGTAAAATGGGATTGTTGCCCTACTGAACTGTATAAAGGAAAATAATTTCCCTTCTCCTTCACACTCTTACCCCATTTTCCCTAAAGAACTCCGAATGGTTTATGAATGGGCCCCTAATGCAGGAAAAATTCAGGGCCAGTCTCACTTTATTTCAGCACTTGAACTGCATCAAGGCTCTGGGTAAAATCTGGATAAAGCCTGTTTTTCCATATGCCACCAGTTGTCAAAAATTGAACAGGGAAAACTGCTTTTGGGTCAGACCAAATTATCTGTGTTTCGGTCCCATTCAGAATGCAGGAAGAGCTGTTAGACTGGAACAAAGACCTGCCATTTCTACTGTTGGATTTCTCACTACGGCTTATGGGAATATCAGAATGTTGCAGTTCATGGTATCACAGACTAGTCAATTTGGAAGGGCCAATGAGGCCATCAGATCCAACTCCCTGCTCAGTGCTGCATCTTGAATGGCTTCAATGTGGGAAAACCCACGACTTCTCTGCTCTAACACTCAGGATGCTTTCCCCCCCTAAAGTTCACAGCATCTGGCTTCCTGTAACCTGAATCTATTATTCTATGTCATACACTCTGGGATGATCAAGAAGAGATCCTAACACTACTTGACAATTGTTAACATAACTCCCATAAGACTTCTCATTGCTAAATATACCCAATTCTTCCAGTGTCTTCTCATACAGCTTTGTTTCCAGTCCCTTGGTAATCTTTGTTACACTTCTCTGTACCTTTTGAGTTTGTCTGCATCTTCCTTAAATTGTGGTGCCCAGAACATAACACAGTACTCAAGATGAAGCCTAATGAGTACAGAAGAGAGAGATACTAGTACTTTCAGTGATTTGGAGATGAAGCCTCTGTTAATATAGCCAAAACTAACATTAGCTTTTTTGATGATTCATATTCAGCTTATGATCTACAACAATTTTACCATCCTGTGACTTGTAGTATTTCTGAGCCAAGTATCACCATCTACTAGCACTGCATTTGGTTTCTTTTTCCTAGTGCAGAACTTGGCATTTGTCCTTGTCGAATTTCATTCTATCCAAAATTTCATTTCATTCCAAATTTCATTGTTTTCTGCCCAGCACCAACCTATCATGATCACTCTGAATTTTGCTTCTGTTCCCCAGGGTATTCAATATATCACTCAGATATATCACCATCTGCAAATCTGATAATCATTTATTTGGATGTACTTCCTCAGCCAAATCATTAATAGAGTTGTTGAAGAGCATTGGACCCAGGACTGATGCTACAATTATCACCTCACCTCAATTAGAAAAGTGCTGTTGATAAACACACTTAGAATCAATTCTGTGGCCAAGTGTGGATCCACTCATATTTATTCCTTCTAGCTTGCTTTGAGTTAGTTCCTTATCAAGAGATCATGGGGCATTTTGTCAAAAGCTTCAGTGAAGTAAAGATGGACTATGAGCACAGCATTCCTGCGGTCAACCAGGAAGGTTATCTGATGAAAATCTGAGACTGGATGAGTCAAGCAGGGTTTGCTCTTAAATCCAATAAACAGTGCATTGTTTCCAGAGTGTTTGCAGATTGACTGCTTTACAATTTGTCCAGGATTCCCCAAGGATTGATGTGTGTCAATAGTCCCCCAGCTCTTCCTTTTTCCTTTTTTGAAGATAATTGGCCTCCAGTCATTTCCATGACTTCTCAAGGATAATACACTGCGATTCTGAGGGTCCTTCCACCAGTCCCTTTAGGATGAAGTTTATCAGGTCCTAGAGATTTGATGCTCATTGACTATTTGCCTATCAGTCTCGAGCTGAAATCCTTCGCCACAGAGCTCGTGGAACCTCTTTTAAAAGAAGATGGAGCCAGAGCAGAAATTGAGCACATCGGACTTTTCTTGGTAATCTGTCATCGTTCTGTCATTCTTGTGGTAGCCATTGTCATTCTGCCAAACTTGCGAAAGGAGAAAAGAGACCATCGGGCAGAAGCAAGATGCTTTGCCTCTTTAAACCCCACAATCCATGACCTTGCTTCATCATCGTGCTTCACCACCATCTATTCGAGTTCCATGTATCTACCCAGATATATGGAACTTGAATGGAGCAAATATGTGAGGAGAGGAGTATCTAGTCCCATCTCTGCGGCTCATCACATCCAGGACTCTCAATTAATGGAGAGCCTTTCTGAAAAAGAAGGACTTCTCCACCCACTCTCTGGCTTGCATGAAGGGTCTCCATGGATACAAGACTCTTCTCTTCAGACAGAGGCTGAAGATGACAAATGTCATGAGGGAGACGTGAGCCAGAATGCTTCTCCTTCTCACATGTTTACAGGCTTTCAGTGGGATCTGCAATGTTCAAACAAACAATCTGCTGGGAGATTGTAATATAACTGTAACCACAAGCTTTCTTACTGCATTTCTTTTAAACAGAATATGTCTCATCTTTGCTATACTTCTGTTTTGGCAGTGTTTGTCTCAGGCTTAATGATTTCCATTAAAGGGGGACCTGTTTCAGCAGTATAAATTTATGGTGACAGCAGAAGCTAGTAGCAGGGTAAACAATGAGGGCAGCACTCACATTTTCATGGTATCGCCACTGGGGTGCCCTGCATAACTCTCTCACAAAAACATGCCTTCAACTTCTTTCTCCTAAAACTGCCCCAGAACCTGTCCAACTGGTTTCCTTTGTCTCCTGTATTTAAAGAATGTACTCTTGTCGATCTTAATTTCATTTGCAATATGCTGCTAAAAAACCCTTTTTCCTACATCTGCTATTATCTGGTTGCATTTATTTTGTGCAAGTTTGTGTCGCTTTGCATTCCTTGCGTGACTATTCAGCAATAGTAAACTTATTGTATAATTAATGTTTTTACTGAAGACTTGTTTCCTAATAAATATTTTTCATTTCAGTTTTCCCACTTGTTGAAAGAACAATGTTGTCTGTGTGATACTATGTATGATACATTTTGATAGTGTAATTAAATTTGCATGCCATCTGTGCACTGAATTTTATGTTTGTTTAAGTTGTACAGTATTCGTCGCAGCTAGTGTTGCTTTTTCAGGAGCAGAACTCTTAAGCATGGATGTGGCTCATAGCACAAAAGTCACACTTTTTGTTTTATTAAACCTGTGCCATAGTCCTTCTGCTGCCTCTAAAGAAGCTGTGAGAAGCTGATTTCATTGAAATCACATTCATTATTATGGTTGTTAGATGACCACGGTGACCTGGACAGTGAAGGAATTCACTGCTATAGGCAGTATCCATAGCAACCATTGTAAAGGGTGTATAAGTTCAGTTCAGTTTGAAACAACAGGGGTGCTGCTCATAGTCCACAGGGCTAGGATAATACCCCACCCCTTCCCCATTGACTTCCCTTCTTCTCTTGCTCTCGTTTGCTCTGTTGGAGACTTGACCTTGGCATGAAAGGGGTCTGTAGGCAACATGTCTTCAACATTTTAGGTATTAAAAAATAGAATCAATAATAGATCAGACTTTTGGAAAGGCATCGGACATTGCAAACCAGACATCATTGCCGTTCTCCCTGGCCATGCAGTCTGTGCCATGATCAGCCGTGATGCTTGTTTATCATGTCAGCAATAGTGCTTGTGTCGAAAGTTGCATGTTGCAGCCTGCAAATTGGCTTCTCAAGCAAGCATTGAATGGCCCAAGGTCACCCAATTAACTCCATGGCTTAGTAGAGATTGAATCCTCGGATATCTCTGTCCCAAGTTCAACGTGTTATCTGTTAAACTGCACCAAATCTTTATTAGGGATACGGGGAGAGATTTGTTCAGTTAACATTTTGATGAGAACTTCAGCCTCTATGCATTCAAACCCCCACATGCAGCAAAACAGTTACCCTTCCATGTCTGCACTGTTGTACATTTTGCAATGATGGGCTCCAATTATATATGCATGTATTGAAAATAACATTCAAATAAGCACTGTTTTAGGAAAGCCAGATGCAAAATGAGTTCATGCACTAGAAGAAATACGCACAGAAATATGTATGTAGTGTTGTGAAAAAAAAGTCACAACATTTGGGATTACCCAAAGTTAACACTGGACTAATTCTTAAAGTAAAAAATGTACCAAATTTAAGATAGCACAAATGAAAACAGAAATTGACAAATTCCCTACTCTGTTATGTATTTCAGATGGAACAGCATCTACGTAAGTAAGAATTATGATTAAATGTGGCCAATAACACAGAACTAGTTCATATGTACAATAATAATAATAATAATAATAATAATAATAATAATAATAATAGAACATCTTACATATTATTGCTTGTGATAAACTATGTTGTTGGATCTTGCATTTAGGCTGTTAGAAGTTCAGCAAATATTTTTGTTTGTTCTACTTCACACTATACATTACAGCCTACTCTCACCCAGTTTCATGCCATTATTTTGAACAGCATTGCTCTGCTGCTACACATTAGGTCAAAATTCATTCAGAAATAATATTCACGTAGCAAATCACTATTTTTTAAATGGCATGAACTAGGAGAAACACTTAGCAAAGCTAGTCATCTAATGGCTGCACTCTGGGATTTGCTGAGCCACGTCACCCTCCGTGGAGAGATAAGAGGGCAAACAGAGAGGTCACAAAAGAGGTACTTTAGGACGGGGTTAAGTGTTTCCTTCCCCTAGACAGGGAGAAAGGGATCATCAAGTTAGATGCAGGTTTCAGACCTTCCAAGGGAGAATAAGTTAATATATACAGAGGGAGGGCATGCATGCGAAGGGCACACTTACAGAAATTGCAACATGAAATATAGATGAGGAAAACAGCAAGATGTATAGATGTTCAGGCAAAAGACGAGGTGAAGGTCTCAGGGTGATGCATCACCACAGCCGAATGTGAGGCTGCATCGCAGCTGGAAGGCCGAGAAGGGAGGAGGCAGGCTGGGAGAGAAATCAAGGCAATAGAGATACACAATCCCTGTGGGCCAGGTCAGATCTTGAGAAGTTGAACCACAACCTATGCATAGTACTTCTCTTAGTACATATGGGAAGTAAAATGTTCCCTTGCCATACCTATATACTGAAAGATACCCAATTTTTGCAAGCCTTTGTCCTCCAACCTGTGATGGAAGAAAAGAGAGGATCAGGCATGGCCTGCATTGCCTATTTAAACCCTTGGATCCATAGTAGAGCATCACCATAGTTTGAACCTGAACAGAGCAACTCTGTGAGGCAAAGAGTGCTCCAGTCCCACCCCTCTCCCTCATTGCCTTCAAGACTCTTCATTTATGGAGAGACCCTCTTCTGCAGAGAAGAGCCTTCCCTACCCATTGACGCTCCCCGTGATCTAGCTTACATGGAGAGCCTTCATGGACATTCTTCAGAGTCACCTTCCATGACCAGAAGATGACAAATGCCATGAGTGAAGGGTGTGAAGTTGGAATGCTTCTTCTCACTTTCTTCTCTTTGTGGACTTTAACTGAGATATTCAGTGCTCACATGCATGGTGCAGATAAATGCCCTGTTGCCTAGGCTATTCCTCATGCAAAAGATAGGCAAATGTCACCCATCACCCATTTTGAAGGCTAATCCTCACCACCAAAAGACAGGCAGATGTACGAGTCTGTGTCATAGGGGTTGGTTACAAGCCCATGCAAGCATGCAAAAAGCCTTTTCCTGTATTGAATCTCGTACAGTCAATATAAATCACCTGCCCTGTTGTTGTATTGTGGTTTTGCTTGGGGTGAGCGCATGTGGTTAGCCTTTGTGCTGATGTTGCCAAAGCAGTTTTTAACCAGACCTCCACATATGTGTGTGCGTGCGTGCGTGCATCCCATAGATGCAATCAGTAGCACTCTTATATAATATGGCCAAGGTGAATAGTTCACAGGCGTTTTTAAGGGACTGGATTGTTGTCCAAGGCAAGCCTTTCTCTTGTGCTGATGTGCTTTCTGCTTCTTGTGGTTGCCCAATAGCATTTTCTTGATTGGTGGGGATGAAGGCATTGCAGCGGGCCATTCCATTGGCCCTCATCCTGCAGTTTTTGTATCTGGTGGTTCTAGCAACATTTAATGGCGTTTGCTCCATCCTGGCTCCCAGGTTCTCTTCTCCAAAGAGTAGTATACTGTTTTCATTCAGTTTAACATACACAGTAGGTCCCTGGTAGGGGTTTGTGTGACCAGCTCCATAGCTAATTTGCCATCTCCTATGAAATCCAAGAATTTATTTGAAAGGCAGCTAAAATGTGCTGACGATTATTTCCAAAGCTTCCAGCTGGGGCTGCCACTGAGGGTTCTGCCTTTATTTGGTTCTGGGGGAATAAGGGGGAAGCTGAGATTCCTGAAGAAGCGCCATTGGGGGTTTATTTGCACAAAGCTGAAAAATTATTCCCTAGCCTTCATGTAGCGTCTGCTTGCTGGGAATTGCTGTAACGGCACAGCGTGCATGCCTGGGTATTTGCTGTGTCTCCAGAGTGTGCACTGAACTCTTCTTTTCGAGAGCTGTGCAGAAGCAGAAATGTGCGGTGTTTGCTCCCAGCATAGCAAGCAGCCCTGTTTTGCCCCAGTCCCGTCTTTTCATTTCCATCATCTCTCCGTTTTTCCATTCTCCATCATTGTCCCTTGCAAAGGAGAAGCCAAAACCAAAGGGATGCTGCAGACAGAGTTGGAGTCTGCAGCCGTGTTGCAGAACATAGAAGCTGCCAGCATTTGTGGTGCTACTAACAATTGATTCATTTTGCAATGCCCCAACACAATGCAAACAGCAAAGCCTTCTTCTACCCCTTTTCTAACTCTTTAGGGTAGGCCATTGCTTTCTTCTTATCACCTGGATTTTAAAGAATAAAAATTTCATGTTTATAAATAATGGAATATAAATCCATACATTAATAGTTACATGCCTTAACAAATAGAGGGGTTGTGTCCAGCACTTTTCTTAACTGGGCTGAGCTGGTTTTGTAGGGGGATCCTGCCACCTGCATTTAATTCAAGAGCATTTCCCCACATGTTGCTTGGGATTTATTTTCTCTTAGTGATTTTGCACAATAGACCTAACATGGACAGCCAGGGTCAATTGTTCCTGCATATCACTGTACTTATTTAGGATTTTATTCCTTTCCCAGTGTTACAGAATTAGAACAGTTTCACTTTTGATGTGGTCTTGTAAGCCATGCAGCTTGCCCCGACCAAGCTCCTGGTTGCCCAGAACATCCCATGCAGACATCAGGGCTTTCCTGGCACTTTCTTGGTGCATTAAATTTAGAAAAAAAAAGTCAGGTAGCTGGGAAAGATACTGGACTTAACAGATCTGAGCCAGTGTAAGACAACTTAATCTGCATTTCTCTTCATGTTCATTATTAGTGCAATGAAAGAATCCTGATCTTAAACTATGGTGAAGTTTCCTGTAAAACTGCAATAATGTTGGAATCATTTGGTAGATTCAGTAAAATCAATGGTGCAACTTTTCCTTTATTGCAGCATTGCAGACTGTCATTGGGATCTCATAGTTCTATGGCCCTTCTCCCTCTCTCAATCAGACACACACACACACACACACACACACACACAGAAAGAGAGAGAGAGAAAGAGAGAGAGAGAGAGAGAGAGAGAGAGAGAGAGAATTCCTTCAGCTTGAAAACTGGCAAGTCAAGGGGACATGCTAGTTTTCATGTCTGATCTTTTCTCCTGGAGGAACAAATGAAAGTCCCATTTGACTTCCAAGAGATCAAGATGCAGAATGCTACCAACAAATAGTGGAATATAAGAACACAAATACAGCAGAGATCCTTAGACTTCCTCCCAGAAAGACCATTCCTAGGAATCCCCGAGGAGAGATGCTGACTTTTCAACTAGTTGCTGTCTTTAATGCAGATACATTAAATACACAACTTTTGTGAATTAAAAATGGGCTCAATCCAGCGTGGTTCCGTTCTCATTTATTTCTGCAAGTTTCAAACTCACGTGTCTCTCTTTTATTGCTCTCTTCTTATGGGATTCACTGCTCAGTCACCATCTTTCCACTTCCCTTCACTCATAAATCCATATGATCACAGAGATCATCTGGGTACGTCGAGAAGTCTGATAGTGCATAAATTGGTTTAGTCTGTTTTACCTAGGGTGTTATAAAATTGATGTGAAGCCTGCTGAAGTCTATCATGAGATAATTCCTGGCAGTTTCAATATCCTTAGCTTGCAATCAGTTAGCCAGTTGAAAGATGCCTGTTAAAAAAGATTCCTTGGATTCTTGGAGAAAAAAAAATGATCGCTTCATTCCTATGTGTTCACATTTCAGGCTTGTCAGTAGGTTCTGGTGAAATATGGTGGTTTGAAATGGCTAGCCTGCAGACAGCTATCCAATTATTACTTTCAAATCAAAAGCAGAATATGGCATTTTCCTATATAACGGAGGCTGGGCCAAGATTCAGCCTTCAGGTTGGCACCGTGTGACGATTAAAACATGCTCAGGAAGAACAGGGTGTTGCTTATCACCTCTCCAGATCCAGAGTTCCTGCTGTCACTTTAGGAGAGAGATTCCCAAAGCTCTGTGCTAAGCTGATTTCTGCCAGTCATCAAATTTTGAATGAACAACCACCTGTTCCACGCCATACTTTCCCCACCCCGGTTGGCAGAGTATATAACACACAAAAGGCAATCTGCCCATCTGTTTGTTCTTCAAACAATTCTCTCTCTCTCTCTCTCTCTCTCTCTCTCTCTCTCTCTCTCTCTCTCTCACACACACACACACACACACACACACACACACACACACATTTTGACCCTTTAATGATATCTCAAAATCAAGTGCCTGAAATTAGGCATGAGAACATCAGACCAAAACCCAGCTGTCTTGGACTTGCTGAAAGTCTTCCCCATGTTCAGTCTTGACCAGGAAGTTTGCTGACAAATGCTCAGGAAGTCCAGTGGCTTCTTTGCCCAGAGTGCAGAAAATATTTAATTCTGTGCACAGAGTATGCAGAGCCCACAAATCACATGCGCAAAACACAGAAATCTGCATGCGCTTCAGGGACACAGGTGGTGTGGATAAAAGACAGCTCATGGAACAGAGCAAGAATGAAAATAAAGGCTTACAAAGCCTTTAAAGGCTGCATCCCTCAAGATGGCTTATAGAAGCAGGAATTTCACCCACAACAAGGGTCCTGGTCTTCCAAGGTTTGTGGTGTGGGTAATGCTCCTTCACCTACTGAGTTTTTCAAAATATAAACCTTCTTTTTCTTGTGTCAACCATGTTGACTCAATTTTTATCAGGAGGAGATGTGGGGATTATTTATCTCCAAGGGGAACAGCATGGTCCCACTCCAATTGGACATGAGGATGCCATACATGTGTACAATATGTGACTAGGGCTTAGTTTCAAGCTTTCCAAGTTCTATAACTAACTGAGAACTAGAGAGAAAACGCGTTTCAGTTCATTTTTTAAGAATCATTTTTGCCCCGTTTGTGACTTGCAGACTCACCATGTACAGTCCATACAAAGTCCATACATTTCTGTATGTGTGGTATCATTCATGGACCTCCTCCCCCAAAAAGAATCCATTAGGCAGCTTTGAAAAATGCACTTGAAAAATGCACATGCTTCAATCAGTGAGAGAATAATGCATACATTTGAGAAATTTACACCATTGATGTGTAGATTTTGAAAAAACACATGAAAATATGCATGGATTTCCATTTGAAAAGAAAAAACTGAACCTTGCAGTCTGAAAGTGACTCTAGTCAGGACTACCTTTGAGATGGAATTTGGAGAACTTTGGCAAGCTTGGGTTTTGTTGATCTTCACATGCCTAATTAGAACACAACATGCTTTGCAATGAATTCTTTCACTGGCTTTGTCGGCTTTGCCTTACCTTAAATGAAGGAAATGTGCATCAGTAATTCTTTCTAATGAATTATTTAATGTCTCAACACTTGCTCAGTGTCTTATATATCAGAGAGATATCATTCATACACACACACACACACACACACACACACACTTTATTTCACTGTCTTCTATTCTCATGGCAGGAATCTATTATTTAAATACTACATCCATTATTATATTTTCTAATACAAAGCCTGTTTCTGTATTCCTCTTCCCAGCATATTTTTATTTATGTTTTTAGATGAAGTCATTTCAGTTTCACATTCCTTTTTTCAAAAGATGCAAATACATGACTCTTACCACTACCACATTTGTAAGGTTGTATCCAATCTTGCATCCATTTCAATGGGTCACCTCTAAATAGCCCCAAGTTTCGCTACAGCCGCTAACATTCTAAACCTGAAACTCTAGCAGATGTGACTTCGGCTTCTAGGAAGAAAGAAAAGGTCTCCAGGTAGTTCAAAACAGCTCTGTTTCCTTGTTCTCCTTTTGGTAAGTTCCACTTACAAAAGTGCAGTCAGTGATCGGGGTTTTGCAGGGATTGGTGACATAATTCCCACTCTTCACCATGCGAGTTTTTCTTAGTTTACGGGTTCAATGGTACTGAAAGCCATCCCCTGAGTTCACTTCTGCATCAAAACTATTGGTTTTCAGTTTGACAAAGAAAATCCAATTTTTAAATACCAGTTTGAGCATCAACAGGCTTCTGCCTGTGTGTATCAAAGCAGGTAAAATAATGTCCAAAAGTAATCTTCTCCCAGGTAATAGTGCAACCTGTGCTACTAACTTTGCTCTCTTTTAGGATAACTGAAGTCTGTCTCTACTATCTGTACTAGAGACTCAAATAATGGACACACCAAATGTCATCAGATAAACCCACACAGTTTCAGGGTGCCTTTTACATGTACCCTTGTTCTGACATCACAAGCGGTTGATCCTTGCGGTGGCTTGACATTATAAGGCCAAGCTGCAAGTTATGGGTTGCTCTCTGTAACATTTCCTGGGTATTTTTTATTTAACAAAAACAGCTGCTGCAAATCAGAAGTGCAGAAAGAATGGGGAAGAATGCTTAAGCACCTAGCCATTTCTGTCTCTTCTGAAATAACCTGTCCCCTGGTGATTTTTCAGATGGCATAGTGGAGACAAGGATGACAGGGATGTATGTCTGGACAGTTTTGATTAGCAAAGCTGCCGATGTCATTTTCCAACTGACCACCGCCTCAGAATTCCCTGTCCCATTTGAGCTTAGCTTCAGTCCCCACAGATGCCTTGGAGAAATGGGTTTCTCCAATAAAATATATATTGCCATGAAATGCCCTTGGTGAAATGTAAAGCATCTGAGGTGGCCTTGTCTTGAATGGTCTACAGTTACAAAAGCTTGTACTGGGTTCTTGATGTGCTCAGGGACTGGGGTGCAAGTGGCAAGAAAAAAGATGGACGCACTGGGATCAGGGCAACAGAACCCAAGGCAAAACAGAGTTCTAAGTCCAAAGACAAGAACCCCGGAACTACCAAGTTGCAGTCGTGGAACAGTCCAAGGTCAGGAGCCAGAAGTATGAATCATGTCAGAACAAGGATGTGGACACAAACAAGCCGAGGGCATTGAGCAGGAAGAGATGCAGAGGTACAGTTGCCTTGAGGTAGGATGCATGCCAAGAAGCAGCGATCAGGCAAACCTGCAATGATGAAGCAACATGTCAAGGCAGGAAGGAAAGGAAACAAGTGCAGCCAGGGTCAGGCAAGGTTGACTCTTGCTGCATTTGGAAATGAACCATGTCACAGCCAGTGAGAGGGCCCAGATGACCGAGCTGAGACAACAAGGCAGGATCTAGGGCCAACAAGATGCAGGCACTCTACACAGGGAGAGCTATGTGGCTGCAACAAGTTCTGGAGGAAGAGCTAA
Source organism: Varanus komodoensis (assembly GCF_004798865.1). Classification (NCBI taxonomy): domain Eukaryota; kingdom Metazoa; phylum Chordata; class Lepidosauria; order Squamata; family Varanidae; genus Varanus; species Varanus komodoensis. Next base: position 2,880,044 of record NW_025335780.1, read on the forward strand.
CTCTTATATAGGCCCCAGCTGGAGCTCATCAGGAGGCTGAGTGCTCTACTAGCTCTGGTACCAATCCTGCAAACACTAGGGTGGGTGCTCTGGTTCTGGCCACCAGATGCATCCCCAGAGCAGCCCAGATCCTGACAGAGGTGCATCAACACAGCTAAACATCTGTGCTTTCCTTGGAGATGTGTCTATGGGGGCTGTCACAATAAGCACCTACAGTTCAAGCTGAAACACTATCCTGGTGAATAGGGGATTGGTGACTTGCACCGCTGGAGAAGAGAGGCTTGCGGAACAGGCAACAACTATTCACTTGGCAGAGTAACTCAAAGGGGTTTCCTGAGGGGCACAATTGCTTTGGCATCCAAAACCTGCCAACATAAAACTACCTCTGTGTTAAATCAATTAGTGTTTCCCACCCAACCAGGCAATGCGAGTGTATTGCCCAGGAAAAACAATAAAGAGTTATTCATAAAAGGCAACACTCCTGTATTAGTTATCTCTTAACCATTGTTTCTAAGAAGGTTTGAAAGTCAGCATGTCTAAAAAGAGACAGAAGAACATTATTGCCCATAATTGAGCACTGGGGCTCTCCATTGCATACTGTATCATTTAATGATGAATTAGAACGTCAAGTTGCTTGTGAAGAAATATGTTGTGATGGCACACAGTACCTTCCCAGTGCATTTCAAATTTATGCAGTTTCTTTTGAAGAACAAAGAACAGAAGAAAAAAATAGAACCTGCACTGTCATTATATGACTCTACTTTTCAGGGTTTGGATTTTTTCGATCAAAAATGCACCTATGAAAGAATGATCTGACAATGGATGTGGTTGAATTTTAGTTCCAAGGCCACATATACAATACTACACAACAATACTACAAATCTTTTAGTTTCTGGACCACACTGGAAGATGATGGAGGTGGTGATGATTTTATATCATACTAGTGGACCGAGAACTACCAGAGGTACAGGCAGGATTTTGAAGAGGCAGAGAAACTAGAGATCACATTGCCAACATACGCTGGATCATGGAGAAAGCTAGGGAGTTCCAGAAAAACATCTACTTCTGCTTCATTGACTATGCTAAAGCCTTTGATTGTGTGGATCACAGCAAATTGTGGCAAGTTCTTAAAGAGACGGGAGTACCAGACCATCTTATTTGTCTCTTGAGAAACCTATATGCAGGTTAAGAACCAACAGTGAGAACTGGACACAGAACCACTGTTTGGTTCAAAATTGAGAAAGGAGTTCGGCAAGGCTGTATACTGTTGCCCTGCCTATTTAACTTATATGCAGAGCACATCATGAGAAAGGCAGGCCTAGATGAATCACCAGTTGGAATTAAGATTGCTGGGAGAAAGATCAACAACCTCAGATATGCAGATGATACCACTCTAATGGCAGAAAGTGAAGAGGAACTAGAGAGCCTCTTGATGCAGGTGAAGGAGGAGAGTGCAAAAGTTGGCTTGAAACTCAACATTAAGAAAACTAAGATCATGGCATCTGGTCCACTCACTTCCTGGCAAATAGATGGGGAAGAAATGGAGGTAGTGACAGATTTTATTTTTCTGGGCTCCAAGATCACCACAGATGGGGACTGCAGCCAAGAAATTAAAAGACGCTTGCTCCTGGGGAGGAAAGCTATGGCAAATCTAGACAGCATACTAAAAAGCAGAGACATCACCCTACCAACGAAAGTGTGTATAGTCAAGGCTATGGTTTTCCCAGTTGCAATGTATGGCTATGAAACTGGACCATAAGGAAGGCTGAGCGCCAAAGGATTGAGGCCTTTGAATTGTGGTGCTGGAGGAGACTCCTGCGAGTCCCTTGGACCGCAAGGTGATCAAACCAGTCAGTCCTAGAGGAGATCAACCCTGACTGCCCTTTAGAAGGCTAGATCCTGAAGATGAAACTCAAATACTTTGCTCACCTAATGAAAAGGAAGGACTCCTTGGAGAAGAGTCTAATGCTGGGAACAATAGATGGTAAAAGAAGAAGGGAATGGCAGAGGATGAGGTGGCTGGATGGAGTCACTGAAGCAGTTGATGTGAGCTTAACAGGACTCCAAGGGATGGTGGAGGACAGGAAGGCCTGGAGGAACATTGTCCATGGGGTCGCAATGGGTCGGACACGACTTTACGACTAACAACAAGAACAGAAATGCAAGAAGTTCATGCAGAATTAAGATAAGTGTAATTAGACTACAAATAAATGGCAAAAGTAGACTCAGAATTTTGCCTCTTTCTTTATCATGTCAAATGTACATGGCAATAAAACCACGACAAATTTTAGACCACCTTTGTCCATCATTTCTTCTAAAGTGAAGTTTCACAATGAATTTCAGAACTCTTGGAACTAAATAAGTAAGTTAAGAACACGGCATTGGAAGAGCCACGCTGGAGCAGACACACGACCCACCTCTTCAAGCATCCTGGGCACACCATGGGCAACTTGCTGCACATTCTAGAAAGAGTAGGTTTCTCCTATGGCTTCCTACAAAGCGGTCATCTGAGCAAGTCTGGACCAAACTCCTCATGTATGCATGCCCAACTGGGATTTTATCCTCTCCCCCTTTAAATCCATCCATCGGTTTGCTTCCTACTTTGTCTTGTGGGAGTGAATTCCCCACTTTATGCATTGTGTGAAGATGCACTTCCTTTTATGTGTCCTGAAGTTTCATGGTTCTAGTATTATAAGAGACTGAGAAAATGTCTCCCTGTCCACTTCCTCAGACAGTGCAGTTTTATGTATAGTTTTATCATGTCTTCCCTTACTTGCCTTTTTCCTAAGCTAAAAAAATCTCAACTGTTATGAACTTTAAGAATAGATGAACATTAAAAAAACTGTGCTGGTTAAACCGAAAGGGCCCTCCAATCCAACAGTCCATCCACATGGTGGCAAACCAGCTGCCCCCTTGATCCCTCAAGCAAGATGAGTGCAAGACCTCCACCTGCCCAAGCTCCTCAGCAACAGTTCTAGACAGACATGCCTCCTCTGGTAAAGGAAGCAGCACATGGCCACCAAGGCTTGCAGCCATGATGGCCTCCACCCCACGAATCTGCCCAATCCCTTTCTAAAGCCATCCAGATTGGTAGCTATCACCTGAAGCCATGGTCACCAAACAAAGACTGTCATGGTTTGGCTATGTCTTGAGAGCTGACCACTCGAAAAGTCAATCATGCCGTGAGTGTTCAGCAGAGAAAGGAGAAGGGGCCGCCCCGGCACCCGTTGGCTGGACACCATTAAAAAGACGCTGGGATGGACTCGGTGGTCTGGAAGGGAGCAGTGCGAGGCAGAGAGGCATGGAGAGCAATGATCCATAGACTGCCCAAAGGTCAGACACAACTGAATGGTTGACAGCAATGACAACAAGATTGGCAGCCATCACCATGTCCTGTGACAGAAAAATCCCATCCTTTTGCTATAACTGGATCTTTCCTCATGGAGGAGTTGCTCCAACCCTTTGATCATCATTGCTGTGGTCATCATCAGCACCACACAGCATTTATAGCCTGGCTGTTTTGCTCATGTAAGGCACCCAGGGCAACTAGCGTTACTCACTGTATCTTCCCAACAACAACAACAACAACATCCCTGGGAGGTAGGTTAAACTGAGAGTCCATAACTAGAGAAAGTCAGTGAGCTTCATACCCAAAACCCAGTCCACCCACCTCATCATCTGGATTTCGATCTGTCCTTGCTGTTTAAACTCCTGTAAACATGAAGGTAACCGGCTTCTATACTCTCTAGTGAAGATAAATGAAAATAATTAATTAGCTCCTCCACAGTCTTTTATCCTCCTTTAATAATCTGGTTTCATCTCTGGTATGCATTGTAAGCCCTTGTGGGATCCTGCTTAATGGAGGCTATGCCGTGCAGTGTCTGTGAAAGAAGGCGGATGGGATGCTTACTGCTTTCCCAATCAGTCTGTTTCCTGTCCTTATCACTTCTGCATATGTCCACTTCAACACTGATTCTGTTCTGTTGTCATGTTGATCTGTACTTTTTAAAAACATGCACAGAAATTTGCATTGACATTTTCCAGTAAGTATATCTAGACATAATTCTCTGAAAATGCTCATTTCTAAATATTTCTTTCTCTTATCAAATCCATAGTTTTGGACTCATTTAAAGTGCTGCTTGAACCAAGAAATGCAGCAAAGCATAAAGGAATTGCAAAAACATGTCCAAATAGGTGGCTGTGTACACAAATAGGAATAATTTTAAAATTCCTAAATTAGGTCAGTTTGCATGGCAATATGCATAATTACATATTCCCCAAGCATGCCTTGCTAGACCTAGTAAAGCTCTGTGGTACAGTCTCAGCCTGATTCCTGTCCCTGGTGATGTCAGCCCCTGGAAATCACACGTGTGACTACCTTCATGGTCTCTCTACTTCGTAGTCTCACATCCTAGCCTGAATTTTGTTTCTGGGTTACGTAACAGCATGACAGTATGTTGGGAACTGACTTTTTAATACAGAGTGGATGAAAAATATCTCTACAACTTCAGTTGGCCTTCCGCATTGCTTCTTGTTATGTAAATGCGTCCCAGTGAAAACACAGACTGCCTATTATAAGCAAAATTATCAACCCGTTTTCAGTGTTGCCAAAAATTATATTGGGCCTGGCTCATTGTAGCCGAAGCCCCCTGGGTTTGGCGGTATAGCTGATTCTAGCTTCCAGAATAACGGCGTTTGCTTTGAATCGTTCCTGTTTTTCCTAATCCAGTCTGTCCACCCATCTGCCTATCTATCTGGATTTGTATGTTGTGTACTTTTGGTCTATCTGTTTACACATGGAATCAGCAAACTAATCAAATCATCCTTGTAAATTAATCTGGATTGCAAGGCTATTCATTGTGATTTCTTTCTTTTTTACCTTCAACATTTTTGGGAGGTTGGAGAGGAAGTTAACTTCCCACAATACGTGGAGGAAAGAATGTCGCATGCATCAAAAGAAGATGTGCACAGCTTCCCTCCATGTTACGTTTAAAACGGCTACCATAACTGGGAGCTTTAACAAGATGTTGCAGTGGTAAGAGGAATGTTGAAGAATGCTGGAATTCATAGCTTCCCTAAGGACAGTGATCCTGCTCCAGGGTTCAGGCAGTCTGGAACAGGTGCCTTCAAGAGCTGTTCAGAGCCTCTGAGCAGGTCATTCTCTGAATCTGATCCTCCTCCCTGGGAAATCATTTCCCCGTGTCACTCTGATGCTGCACTTTGCCATGAGACAGCCACATTGGCTGGCCTAGTGCCAAGCATTGGCTTCGTTTAAAGTGAGAACTTAATAAGGAAACAAAGAGGTTCTGCAATCAACCTGTGCACCCTTGGTCCAATGCAGCAGACTCTTCTATTGAACTTTGGAAGGATATTTTCCAGTGAGGGATGGCAGAAGCAGCTGTGGGAAGGTTTGACATCAGCCATGATATTATGGATGAATTAAAGTGGTAATTAAGATGACAACAAAGGGAAATTGAGACAGCTACTTCTGGAGTGTGAAGATCAGCCTTAAAACTGGCTGTGCTAAGGGATGCTCCAGACGACTGCTACCTTCTGTTCTTACCTGTATGAGAAACCAACGTATTTGTAATGGCACGTAGGAATCATGCGTAGCCAAGTATTGAAGATGCATTCTGTGACTTTTGTTTTTATTCCACTCTGCACAACCCAAATATGTACATTTTCCTGATGCAACTGATACCCCCAACTCTGCATTGCCATGATTGCAGTGTGATCTATGGAACAAGAAAAAACCTAAAAATATGCATGTTTTAAAAGTGTGCAAGAAAAAACACATAGTTTTCAAAAATGAAACAAGTGTGTGTTATAAGCATCTTTCCTCTTCCAGCATGTCAAGGCATAAAGGTTTCTAAAATACAGTCTGTTTTTGAGCTTGACTGGTTATGCAATACAGACAGGGTAATAAATAAACTCAGTAACAAGTAGGATCTATCACAGTGATATCTGTGAGTGTTCGAGTTAGCTTCTGCCCAGAGCAAAGTTGATTTCAAATTGAATTCCCATTCCCTAAAAAGGACTGATTCCACCCTCAGGGAGGTTCATGATGCTTGTGGGCCAGAAAGAACAGAAAACATTACTTAATTGGTCTGTTTGTTTGGTTTAGCAACAAACCATTGCACTGTTCAATTCATATCTCACTCCTTCTGATCTCTTTTTACAGTGTCTCCCCTAGAACCAGAGGTGTTCTGATTTCTCACCAACTGGTTAGGTGATCTTGCTTATTTACCTTTGGTATTTCAAGAATACATTCCAACCTCTTCCCTCTCTTCATCTAGCTCACCCTCAGAGGCTAAACTTTCTAGCTCGAAATGCCATATCTTGAAAAAGTAGCCCAAATCTCTCCTTTTTGCATTTTAATCTACATGTTGTTGCAACCAAAAAATAGACACAATTTCAAAATGTGGCAAACCTTCACACAACTGCAAGAAAGGAATCATTATGCGATGGACGGCTGCAGAAAAAGAAAGATGCTTGTGGGAATTGATTTATTAGCTCCACCCATCCCTAAACAGGAACATAATGGACTCAGAATCTGCAAAAAGAGTTATATACACCACTTTAAATAAATTATACAAATGAAATGCAATTATAGTTACTTTGATCTACTCTAGAAAAGAAATTGCATATCTGATTTGAAGATAACCTTCCAGAACTTCAGATGCTTAAGTGTAATAAGATGGATATATCCAACGAAATAATGGGAAGGTTTTGCATATTCCTCGTTGTACCCTGCAGAAGGTAGGAGAATTGGCGAATCCAAATGACATATAAGGTGTCCATCACTTCACTCAAAAGAAAATATCTTTATCTCCATTTCAGTATGTCAAGAGTAGTATTGCCAATCCACTTTGACAGATAGCAGATTATTTTTTCCAGGAGACTTATTGCTCACGTCTTCACCAGTGCAGATAGAAGTCTTCTACAGACAACATGCCTGAGGCTACAAATTAAAATGTAAACCTGCAAAATATCAATAAAGCTGTCAAAAACATATATTTCTCCCAGGATATATACTTTAAAAAAGCATAGCTTTGGGGCAATAGCTTTTGCCTAAAGGCTCACTGATACTATGAACATTCATTGGACTAGGAAATTATTATTACGGCGCACCTGTTGACAAGGGATCTCTGGAATTCTACCGGAAAGTGAACATGAACTGTTAAGGTGGTTTGCATATTAACTGTCGCCAAAGGTACTGCTCTTAAAAGTGTAAAGCTGCAATAGTGACATTGCCTTTTCCTTTGTCGATCTCTTCTTTTGCTCCTCCTCAGACTGGCTACTTTGAGTATCAAATCAGCGGCCTTGACCAAGCTAAAGAGAGTGCTAATTAAAAGGGCAGGATGTGTTCCAGTTGTTCTAATCAAAGAGAGCTTAATCCCTCCATAAGCTGTTTGTCTTTGTTGGAGGAAAGTCTGAACAACCTTGTTACTTTTGATAACTGTAAGCCACTGACTCATAGCCCCTGACAGCTGGCTGAGAATGTAATAACATTTCTCTGCATTTGGGGACTGGCTTAGCTGGCTTTATAACAGATTATTGAGGGTGTTAAAGTGAAATGTTAGTCTTTCTTTAAAGCCCTGTATTTTTCTTAGTAATTAAGGTGCATACGCACACATACACACCCAGCAGAAGAGAATGTCAAGGTCGCCCAACTCAGATATAAAAGTCTTCAGTTCATGTAAATAAGGCAAATAAGCTGTAGGGTTGTTCTGCAATGTTAATGAGAAGAACGGAGTCTTCAATTAAGAGTGCATCATGATTTCACTGAACATTAATTTTGAAAGAACAAACACAGGCCTTTCATTTTAGAGTGGTGGTTGATAAATAAAAACAAAGTGGGTTTTCCTTTTGGAGGGGGCCAACAACAACAAAGAAGAGATCCCATTTCATTTCCTCATTGTTTTCCTCTTTGCCTTGATCTTTTTGACAGCTGAAATGCCACCATGTTGCAGTATATGCGCTTTTCAAACTGTGGTTTTCAGTGGCTGCCTGTAAATCTAAGAGGGATGTTGAAGATAAGCGTCCCTGCTCCTATTTGCAGGACATCAGGAAGAAGGCAGCTCCGATCTCTCCCATGCCTTCTCCAAACTCTGCCATTGAGCACCAGTCCTTGGAAGTGCATGCTAGAAGTGTTTGGGTGGAACTAGAGGCCCAATTTACTTTAAGATGAATTATACCTGGGCAACACTGTAGTTAAAATTTGGGGTAAGGTGGTTATGGTAGTTTAGTGAAGGAGATAATGTTATTGGCCTGTATATACGTGGGAAATGTCTTACTCTTGAGGGAATACTAACATTAATGATACAGTAGGTTTTTGATTGCCAGTCATAAATATCAGAATAATGCCATATTATGCTGGCATTGGCCAGTAAATCATAGGTACTATCTAATGGTCATTGACACTTTTGAATTGTGGTGCTGGAGAAGACCCCTGAGAGTCCCTTGGACTGCAAAGAGGTCAGTCCTCAAGGAAGACTCTGATGCTGGGAACGATTGAAGGCAAAAGAAGAAGGAGGCAGCAGAGGATGAGGTGGCACATGGGCACACGGATGGTTTCTTCCCAACTGATGTTAAAAAAGGGGGGTGGAAAATGAATAGTTTAATTTTACCAACAAGATTCCATCCAAAGTGAAACTGGAAGATCAACAAGAGTGTGGCAGGAAAGGTATCCCTCAGGCAAAATATAAACATTAAAAAAATTAAAAAATGAAGACATTCAAGGGGACTGAAAGCCTATTTTTCATAAAACTAGCAAAAGCACTCAAGAGGCTACATGCATCCCTAGATTTCCACATCTCGGTAAACTCAAGGAAAACTTTAAGATTTCCAATAAAATTAGCAAATTTACTTAGGAGGTTTCATCAAGATGAAATAATTGATTTTTGACATTGACATGCCTGAAGATATACTACTTGATACTGTTTCATGAACATTTCAATGCTCTCAAGGACTGTTTCCTTAACTGGTGTACTAGTGCTGGCCCTCAGGAATTATTCATGTTAAGTAACTATAACAAATTATGCTAAAATCTGTTCATAATAGATTGAAAAAAATTAGCTTTTTGCTATTCCATTTGGAGTAAAAGCATTAAATCAGATTTACTAATAAAACACATTTGTTGAGATAATGTAATGTTCACTCTAAGGAGTTAATGGAGAATTAAATGAACCACTCTCAGCTAATAGTTATCTATGAAAACCCATATCTTATATTTATGACAGAATATTCTTATTAGTAGGTTAAGAATGACTTTTGCAACCACAGACATCTAACCAGGAAAGAAAGTGTGCAGGAAAATGGCACTGAAATTGTAGGTGGAATTTAGTATTCTTGAAGGTGAAAATAACAAGTAAAATAAATTATAAATCACCTTTGCCAATGATGTCTGCAGCCTACTTCTCATGATATGTTTTACAAAACAAGAATGCACTCATATCATGCCTCACCTGGAAAATATGCCCAAAGGCAAAGTTAGAATGGCATCAACTAGGCCGGAAAAATAACTTCTGAAAAGAATATAGAACTGCAGCATGCAAGCATTTGGCTCACGGGCAATGAGTGGGATGGGAAATTATTTCTTCCCTTTCCTACATAGCCCATCATGAAACTGTGGAACTCATTTCAACATGGGGTGGTGATGGTCACCAATTTAGATGACTTTAAAGGCGATTGGGCCAATCCGTGGAACAGAAAGCTATTAATGGCTACTAGTCCTAATGGCATCGTGATAGCATCAGAATCAGAGCAGATCCGCCTGTGTTGCACCACAACACGCTCTTACACCAATACCTTACTCATGTACAAAAGCAGCTGCTCGCCACTATATGAACAGAATTCTGGACTGAGTGGGCCTTTGCTCTCATTCATGTGGCTACAAAGCAGTGAGTGAGGCTAATGCCAATGGCAAAGAACAAAAATGACATTCACTGCCACAGTGCCAGACCAAGCTGGAATCCCTTGATGACTGTTTTCATGAAAACAAAAATATATTTACAGATCCACACACAGATAGCCAACAGCACGTTGGCTTTTATTTGGCCCTGATAAATAAAAGAGGAATAGATGCCCCATGGGAATGGCCATTTTGTAGAACAAATAGATCAAGATGCCTTTTTCATCCCATCTGCTTAAAGTAACAATGCATGTTTTATTTTTTTGTTTGTTTCTTGTTTTCTTTTGTTTTTTTGTTCCTTGCTTTGTAAGCCATCCAGAGACTTTTAGTCCAATATCCAGGTACTTGCATTGTACCCTGTGGTGGGGAAGGAATGCATGTAGAATTCCATACATGGTGGAGTTTCCAGATTCCAGAAAAATAATCTGAGGAAGCTTCCCTGCATCCAGGTGCATATGCAAACCTTCCTTGTCTCAGACAACCAGGCAACTCTGTAGACCCCAGCATAAAGAGGAGCTATGTGATATTAATGTGTAGTTAAAGCTGTAGCCCAGCTGCTTCTTTGAACTTTAGACCAAAGCAGATGCTTCAGTTGGACTCTGTTGAGAAAGAGTGTAATGCTTTTGACCATGCAAGGTAGAAGGTGAAGGGAGAGATTTTGTATTTACCTGTGGACACCTAAAGATAGGCTCTTGGCTTGGCAGAGGAAGGGATGCTCCTTTGAAGACCAGCGCTATCACTCAGCCTTTAGGTATTCACCTGCTCCCCACCCCATTGTTGAATATGATTTTCTCCTTAGGTGCCTGGGGCTTCTTACAGAATAGGTGATTGAGAATCCATGGAAGATGAAACTATCAAAGCAAAATAAACAAGCTGGGGCAGTTTCTGTCTACATCTGCTAAAAACAACAAAAAATCACATCATTTTTTTAAAGATATGAATTGTTCCTGGTGCACCTGCAACTGGAGTATTGTGTTCAGTTCTGGGCCCCTCATTACAGGAAGGATATAGCCAGGTTAGAGTCAGTGCAGCGTAGGGCCACAAGGTTGGTGGCCGGTTTGCAGGGGATGCCATATGAGGCGAGACTGAGGGAACTGCCTGGAGAAGAGGCGACTCAGAGGGGATCTGTTGGCAACATACAGGTATGTGAGGGGATGTCACACAGAGGTGGGTGGAGACCTGTTCTCCCCTGCAGAGGAAGGCAGGATGTGCTCCAACGGAGCAAAGTTCAAGGAACCAAGGTTGAATTTGGATGCCAGGAAATACTTCCTGACAGTTAGGACCCCAAGGGTATGGAATGGGCTTCCACAGGAGGTGGTTGAAGCCACAATGGTGAGGGTGTTCAAGGATAGGCTAAATATGCATATGGTGGGCATGTCGTGAGCAGAGCCGAGTGGAGCCAGGGGTCAGACTAGATGGCCTGGGAGACCCCTTCTGACTTGCTCTGTTTCTATGTCCCTGAAGTTGATTCAGTATGAGGAAATGGATCAAAGTATAATTGGCATGCTGTTATACAACTCTGCCTCTAAAACCATCATATAAACCCAACAAGCTCTTGTTTGTCTAGATGCTGCTGCCATCCATTTAGAGAGATGAAGCAGACCTGAAGATCCCGTACCAATCAAGGCAGAAGATTTGATGCAGATGGGAAAGACCAGCATTCAGTTCAAGGTTGCTGATGAGCCTGATCTTGATATGAAGCAAGATTCAGCAAACCAAATTCCCATTCTTTAAATGGATTTTGCATAATTTTTCAGATAAAATCTTCATGGCAAGGATGCCCCCACACACAATTTTATGAACTAAATTTTAATTCTCTCAAAATACTGTCAGATTTAAATAGTAGGCAATTAAGATATGTTTTTAGTCTTAAATATATTCACCTTACCCCAAAAACTCAGCTTTAAAAATGTTCATCTACCTATCTAAATACCAAGAAATTGCATTAATCAATGTATCAAACTGATGCTTAGGGGTAAATATTCCAAGATAAGCACTAACATGCGGGCATCATAGAAATTGCCAAATTGCATTCATTTCAACATGTGAGTGATTGATTTGGAAGAATATGTCCGAAGAAGCAGAAAACACAAAGCTTGCAGTCTGATAGGACAAAACCTGGGGCTAGAATTTAGGGAACATCAACAGTCTCAAGTTTTTCACTTCCCCAGTTCCAGGTAGCAGAGAGTGAAATCTCTGGTGCTTTCTGTGAAAGAACTAACCAAACTTTGCAAGCCATATTTTGGCTAATCACATAGATGGTGAGAAAGAATTGCTTTTAATAAAGGTATGTTCCATTTACCGTAGAAATTATTTTTACTCCCTGACAATTTCCAAATGATATTTTATATGAGTACAATCATCTAGCTTTTAGCCAAATTCAATAACAATTTAGAGCCATGGATCAGGAATGTGAGTTGTGTTCTATAGTTTATTGGATGTAATATGACAGCTATAGTGGAGATGTGTGAAATAGTCATGAATAAAAATATCCACTAATATTCAATAGGATGTATATTGAATATTAGAATCAGTGGTTTAGGATTTTTAAATTGCTAAAGGGTAAACACCCTTTCACTCTTTCTAAATGTTTTTTTTTTTCCTGGTCAATATAAGCAGCACTGTGTATGAACCCCACCTAAATTTGCAATTTCAACTTAAGCAAACCATCAGAGGAATTTTGATGGCAGGGAAGGACATTTCCATGAGCATAATGGAATTTATCAAGGGAGTCCACACACTCTACATTACTAGTGGGCTCAGGGAAATGCAGCATTGGAAGCAAATTGGGCTGGCTCTGCTAAGAGACAATTTCTGAGTATTTTAAGCTAAAATGATGTTAATGAGATTAAAGAGAAGTGGCCATTCTGCTCAGCACTTTATCCATCAAAACATCCTGTCACTTAAGTATGTCAGCTCTTTAGAACTTGCAAAAAGAAAAAAAAAGGAGGGTGTTCCTATTATATCTCATTTCTTTTCCCAATAATATGACTGAGAAGAGTGCCATTATTAACATAAAATGGCAATAGAGCTCTTGAGATGAGAGGAGAAATCAGTAACAAAGAACAGTAATAGGATAACAATCATGCTACCATCAGATGATGACTTCTTGATTGTGATGGATTAAACAATTGGAACATTTTATTACTTCCCTCCACTTTTCTCCCAGAGAAATATCACAGCAGCAATCATGTCAATTTCCCCCACCCAAAATGAATTTAACTTTCTTAATGACAGATTATTCATGTAATGTTGTTGAACTGGCATCTTAATGAGGATGCCAAGTTGCCATCAATATGTTTCATGACCACAAAAGAAATATAGAGCAGGATCAATTAAATGATAGAGTTAGACCACCCAGAGATGCGGATCTACATGGGCCACTACTAATCAAGTGAGATTCTCCTAGGTCCTTGTTCTGAAGAACAAATATGCCGGACAGCTAATCAGTTGAGATAGATACCAACTGGAGCATGCACTCAGCTGGTTTTCACAGCATCGTTTTTCCTTGAAGAAAGAAGGAGAAGGTGAGCAAATCATTCTGCAGAAGGAATGGTGAAAAGGGCCCATCAGTGGTAGTAATTAAGGCCTTTTTTAGTATTAGTTACAGTTTTGTATCAACTATATTGATTGTTCAGCTAGGATGGCCAAAGCAATAAAAAGCAAGTGCGGAAAGAAATAATTTCTGTCTTTCTTTTCTGGAGTATTGCAAATGCATTCTGGAAATTCCAAAATTATCCCTGCTTGCCAGCCCATCCAGGCAGTTTCCCTAAAGCCAGGATCACTCCGAGTGGAAATTTCTTTCCTTGGTTTTGAATCTTCTGGGATGGTCACTGATTCAGGAAGTCTCTTCACCTTGTGAACAGTTACTCTTATAAACAAGCAAGCAAATGGAAGAATGCCTGAAGTCTAGGTACATATAGCCTTGTATATAAGGCTCTTTCTGAATCCCAAAGGATACACTGGGAAGGGAAAGTGCTCAGCAGTCAGGTTTAAGCGTGTTAGCTCTTGCACCACATTGTTCTAATTCCACTACAGACCAGACAGACAGAGCTGTGTAATTCAAGGGTACCGTTTCAGTGAGAGCACCATGTGCAAGGAATTCCCCTCACTGCCCCTCTCTTTCAGATTTTTCCAGTTCATATCTCTGAGAAAGGGTTGGGATGAGATGCATTTTGTCTTCCAAATCTGTATATTCACAGACTTGCAATGTCTTTTTTGGAACAAAGCAATGTGTCTGATGAAACATGCAAATATGCAAAGAGTGCAATGTGTGAAAAGAACAATATATAAGTTTTTATGTTAAAATGCAAAAAAAAAAAGTTTCACTTTGCTGGATGTGTGGAGATAGGCCAAAATGTATGCAATCTGAAAGATTCTGCCTTGGTTTTTTACTCTAGCTGACTGTTTCAGTCTTGTGCTTCTGGTTTTGCTTGATCTTAATTTCAGCAGGGACTGACCTGGAAGAAAACATTTCTATACTGTGTTTTTTCACTTATGCAATTTCCTCCCCCCCCCCCGCCCCCGCCACACACCCCCGCAAGGATGATCCCCCAGTACCTCCTCTGTCATCTTTTAGGTTAATGGTCAAATTAATAAATATGTTCTAATATACTTTGAAGTTACTTTATGCAAATGTGTACTTCTAAACACTGGTAGTTTAGAACCTGCTATATTGCATTTCATGCCCAGAATGATGGGAGCTTCTCTAGAGCAAATAATGTCTAAAGCCCACACCACTCTGGGCCCATGAGACAATATTACAGTTGATTAGATCCTGGCCTCCATGTTTTAAGAACAGGAAACATATTTAAATGAAGGGTAAAGGTAAGTACTTTATAGAAGAGACATCACCCTGCCGACAAAAGTGCGTATAGTCAAGTCTGTGGTTTTCCCAGTTGCAATGTATGGCTGTGAAAGCTGGACCATAAGGAAGGCTGAGTGCCAAAGGATTGAAGCCTTTGAATTGTGGTACTGGAGAAGACTCCTGAGAGTCCCTTGGATCGAAAAAGATCAAATCAGTCAATCTTAAAGGAAATCAACCCTTACTGCTCGTTTGAAGGCTGTATACCAAAGATGAAACTCAAATACTTTGACCACCTAATGAAAGGAACAGCTTGCTGGAGAAGACCCTGATGCTGAGAACAATTGACAGCAAAAGAAGAAGGGGATGGCAGACGATAATGTGACTAGATGGAGTCACTGGGACAGTGGTTGTGGTCTTGGGTAGCCTCTGAAGGTTGGTGGAGGACAGGAGTGCCTGGAGCAATGTTGTCCAGGGGGACATGATGGTTCGGACACAACTTTGCAACTAAACAAAAAAAAAAGTACTTTATCTGTGCTTATCCCCAGCCAGGTTGGCCATGCAAATCAGCATCAGGTTGGGGAAATACCAAATAAGCAACTGCTGCTTTAAACTCTCTGAATGTGCTTTAGGAAACAGAACTTTTTGTCCAAATTTATTTTTATCAAATCCAAGACAACAAGACTGTCTTGTGGGGTTTCTGTTTCTAAGGATTAAGAACTGGTGAAGAGTAGTGGACACTGTAGACCAGTTATGCAACTAACAGTGTAAACCACGTGTAACAGTGATGTATTCTACCTTGGTTGGTGGGTTTGAAGAGGAAAGAAGATAATAAATCATTAACTTGTGTCACACACCAGTGTGCAACATTAGTAAGGTCTGCTAATGTTTATTGCAGTTTGCAACTTTGAATGTGGGGCAGGAGACCACGTTTTGCTTCTCTTCACTTTTCATTTATTGCATTTTTAGTCTGCCAAATAGCTTAAGCTCTCTGCATGTTCTTCATGTATTTATAGAGAGTCTTCATCAAAGGCTCAGAAGGCAGTGTTCATAATGATATTTTTACAAATCAAAATAATACAAGTTCTTATTAAAATTATATCCACACGCATATAACTGAATAATCAATGTACTGATAATTGAATGAATAGTGAAAGTGTCACATTTTAAATGCAGCCCATGTGCTTAGGTGTGGGTCATATGACATCATCTTCTAGAGCATACACATGTCTGAGGAACGATTCCCAAAAAAATCACGAAGTGGCTGTCCAATCATAGCTCTTTGCATTTCCAGAAAACACATAAGAAAGCTTGTTGCTGTGAAAAGCACACACTTGTACTCTTGATGCAATGAATGCTGACAAAGATTCATAAACGCCTAGTAGGACTTCTCATATGAACACACAAACAATGTACATTATTTCAGTTTCACTTCACAAAATTGCATTTCTACATTTTTGGATAGGCGTCCAAAACCTGTCCTGCTAAAAGAAATCGAGACTGGGAAGTGGTGGAGAAAATCCACCACTTTTCCTTATCTCTACCTGGACTGCGGATTAATAATTGTTTACTTGGAAAGTTTTTCATTTGACTTTTCCATGGAAAGTCGTCCCTTTGCATTCAAATCACGTTCCCCCTTCACGCTCCTTCTTTGTATTGGCTTAACCTAATTAGTGTTCACAGTTAATGCAATAGCCATTGGTGGTGATGGGCTGTGAGCCCCCTGGAAAAACCTCCTGCCGTCTAATCTCATCAATGTCCGCTATCAGTCCAGCTGTGTGTGGCAATCATCGCCAAAAGGTCATGGAAGCCCTTTGCTGCAGCTTGCCCATTTTGCAAGGAACTTCTTTCCTAATCGTCATCTTCTGGAATCTAAACCTGCCTGCAGAGCTTGAGAGGATGAGATAGGAACCGGAGGCAGTTTATTTTTAAAACTGTATTATTGCATGATGACGGGAGTAAATCATCTGATAAGACTTACAAACACTCTGCCAACACGATTTCTTTCCTGCTCTTCTAACCTACAGTTGAAAAAGGGAGTCTAGCATATACAAACAGGCATTGTAGAAACAGAAACACTCTCTTTCCCTCCCTCTTTCTCGTGTTCTCCAGGACATTTGAAGGTCATGGGCAAGATAATGAACAAAAGATGCCTAACAGGTGCTGACTGGAGAGCAATGATTAAGGAAGAACAAGGTCTCCAAATGATAGTTATGAGATGGAAAGGGATTTTTCCCTCAAGCCTTGGGAAGTGTAAAAACAATCATTAAGGCATTGAATAAGCAGAAGCAGCATGGCAATGAGCTCTCACTCTGTATCAGATGGCAGAAGAAGTTCTGAACTCGTGTTTATGCATGCCACAAAAGGGGAAGACTCTGTACCTAGCAAGTGATGGAGATTGGCCACTTGCATGCCAGCGAGATGCAATTAGCCTCTGGTGTTTGCCACGCTGATGAGCTATTTGCCCTTATTTACTATTTCTCTTGGAGGGTTATGGCTCCCACGACTTAATTCAAGAACTGTCACACACGACTTTGAAAAGCATAGCCCATGGCTGCTTAAATCTAGGCCAGTGAGCAAGGGAGCAAACTGGACTCGCCAGGGATACCAAGCCACCCCTCAATTTTTGCCCCCAGAAGTCCCACTCCCTGTTCTGTCACCATATTGCTTCCTGAAATGTTCATATTTAGGCTTTAGAAAACCTAGAGTTTCATATCTATGCATTTAACCCTAATTCGTAAGCAACACACTATGAATATAATAGTGAATGCATGGTCTGTAAAGAGTATGATGCAACAGAAAAACAAGTCTCAGCTGAAGTTTTCCATTTTGGGGTAAGTGTGTAAACATTTTCAGTTGCAAGCCAAGCCCCACTATCCTTCCTTTCTCATCATGTTCAATTACTTTCACTTGCCTCACATCTCGATGGCTCAACTCAATGTCCATTACAGCTGTTCAGTGATGCCGACACATTAGATGTAGCCTCTTGAAATAACTCCACTCACTGCGTGACCAGATAGAGTTACCCATCTTGCTGATTCAGAAAGGAAGAGGCTACCAGAGAAACAAAGGCCTTGAAGAAAATCCTGCAAGGGAAAACAAATAGCACCAAATGCAACAGACAAAAGGGAAATATTTCAATGCTTTGCAATTTTTCAATGTGTTGTCTCAGCAATCAGCAAACATTCCCATTACCACAGAATGATCTGGAAGTTTTGAGCATCCACAACAACATTGGTGACACCAAGAAAGTTCCTTCAGAAGTGGTCCCACCAACACCTCTTTAAAGAACATGAAATCACTCCCTCTCGAGTGAGGCAATAATTACCCTCCTGGCCCAACTGTTCATTCTTTTCTTGCTGGATTTTACAAGCCAGAAGAGGCAAGGATCCAGTACAGAGGTAGTTGCTTCAATCTGGTCAAGCACCTTGTCAACATCCTTGCGTTGTCCCAACTGAAACTCATCCAATAAAGCCAGATATCTATACTGTGGATATCTCCACAGTTCCAGCTGCTTTAGCTGCACTGTCAAAGTCCCAGAGGCTGCCTTTTTGTCCTGAAACTGTTCAGCAAGGAAATGACAATACCCCAAATTATGCTAGTCTGAAAATAAGACTCAGTCATATTAAGTACCTCTTTAATAAAGGCCGTCAGTAAATGCTTCAGAGCATTGCAGTCCTCTTCATGCTGTCTAGCGATGCAATGCTGTAGTTCCCACCCTCCAACCTTGCAACAAAGATTTAGATTTTCAATATTTTCTGGCTAGCAAAATCAATGGTTCTTAAATGTGCCTAATTTTGATTGGCTCGTTCCCTCTGTATGCACAGCACCATATATTACTATAGAGCTGCCCAGCGCTGTAAATTACAATTATTTGAGCTGTCATCTTAAATCCTATTCAAGTCATCGTATTACTTCTGTATGTGTGTGTGCACAGCTATAATCAACCAAAATTAAAAGGTGACAAAGCTGTAAAATGTCTAAAGCCATTTTTGGATCTCATGCCTCATTTCACAGAAATACTTGATGGATTATATAGCAAAACAAGAGAAATTTCCATATAATACCTGACAATAGACATGGATTTTACCTGAAGGATTTGAAAATTCTCCAAGAGATGTAACAATATTTTTCAGCAGCTCCTGTTAAAACTTTCTACTGAAATTTGCCTCCATGTAAACCTTCATGTGCTTACTCATTATGAAGGTCAACGTTGGAGAAGGATCCATGGTTCAAACCAGTGCTGTACCAGTAGGAACCAGCATGCCATCCATATTTGTGGCCTGGCCAATACTTGCAAGCACCTCCATTGTTTCCCAGTCCTAGGCAGGTGGCAAAGCCAGGAGATTTTTCTGGCACCTACTGGATCACCACTGGGAAGTCGGAGGAGATCAATCTTTCTGTATTCCAGCACAAGTGGACCTGATATGTACTACCTGAGATTGGTCCTGCCATTTGTAAGAAGAAGATGCTAACAAATGCAGAAACCAGTGGCACTAAGACAGTCTTGAAAGGGTGACTGTGATTGCGTGAGGGGAGGGGGAACCTCAACCCCCCCCCCCGCTCTGTTGTCTCCATCACCATGAACCATTTTGGTCAGCAGTGTAAGGCCTTTAATGCAAGAATAGGAACAAAGACAGCTGGACTGCCTGGCCACCTCTTACATAGACTTAGCTGAAGAGGAGGCCATCCCTTTAACTCTAGGCAGATTCCCGCCTACCCTGGCTAGGGCAGGGAATGACACCTTTTCCGCCACCTGTCAGTACCTCCGGGGGCTGCCCTCAGCTGATGCCGAGCCTCGACGTCTGCCCTGGCAAGCCCTTCTCGGCAGACGCTTTCCCATGCGCACCCAAAGCCAGATAATCCTCTCCGCTCCACCATGTCTCCACAAGCTGTGCCTCTTCCTTGCAGAGACTCCTTTCCCAGGGGTGAAGGGTGAGCTGTGTGGATCTCAGTAGATTTCCAGTAACATGCTGTCAAATTTGGGAAGGTTGTCCTGAAATGAAATGCTCTGGTTGAAAAATAACACCAGAGAGAGAAGAGCAGATCTAACCTGCCAGTCCCACAGTTACGAAATTAAAAAGATAAAATGTGGATTCTCAATATTTCCCCAAAGAGTGAGCAAGCAGCAAATGGAAAGAACTATCTGCACATTGTTGTACTTATGGAAATGAAGCCTCTGCTGCAGATGGGTAGACAGGGCATGAGACTGTTCATACTCATCTGGCTTCTACAGGATGATTGTGGCAACAACGCATTCATAATTCAGATATAATGAATGAAAGAAAAGTTGGTTGGGCTTGAATTAGATTGGTTGACAGACTGTAAGGTCGATGGGAGCTGTGGATGCCAGACTAGAAACATGGACAATCCAGAATCCTGTAAGCAGGATACAATGCTAAACTAAGATGTATTTCACTGACACTTTTCCATTGTCAAATCAGACCACTTTCCTGTCAGTTTTGAGAAGTTGGTCCAGTAATATAGGATGGAGGAAGTATGAGGATGTGGCAAACGATGAATGTTCTACCTTTGCTAGTGAGCATTGACCTTAGCAGGTGAGAGTGAACCGCAACCTTCACCCTAACCCCATGATTTCTTCATCCTTATGTGACTGGAAAAGTGGAGGAAGAAACCATTTAGAAGTTGTGGTAATGTATGAATCACTCTTTATTGGTACAATATCAATCATGCAGAGCTTACAGTCCAAAAGAAGCAGCAAGGTCTAAGGCACTAAGCTAGCTGAAATTCACAAATGGTTTTCAGCCAGTCAAATAAATCTACTGTAAATGGGAAGAGGTAGTAGACAAAATTCTCAGAAAGCTCTCATAATAGGGAACTTCTTGCTCACAAGCTTTCATTGAAGCTACAGATGGATTTCAAAGGTAACAGATTTAGAATTAGTCTTTCGTGGAAGGGTAAGCTCTGAACATCACAATTTGATTTCTTTTCTGTGGTGAAGTTCAGGTGAATTCCATCAAATGAAGCAATTTATATGAAAAAAACCCCCTATAGCCTCCTGTTTCCCTGCTGAGAAGGTTGTTTTAAAAATCTAAAAATACATTTTACTACATTTTTCATAGTATGCTATGATATTCTGCTATCAAAAGAGGTCTCTAGATAGATCTCTTGTTATATTCAAGCCGCAGTATTTTTCTTTTGATATTCTTCTCAGTGGTATGTGTGCATACAGATACAGAGTGGCACATATATATGTGTCGGCTTGTTTTTACTTGAACAAGATGTTTCACTTGCTAAAGTAAAGTAAAAATGCATGCTTGCACACTCCATGGAATTTTGATACGTGAACACTGAAAGATAAGGTTTGGGAGCTTACATGATGTGAATGCTTTGGAAAGTGTTCAGCCGTGCCACCTATCTTCAGATGTATCTTTGCTTCAGCACACATACAGATGGTCAAAAAAGTTTGGCTAAAATGTTAGGAGTAATTCTACCATACAGTTGACCTGTTCGTACAATCGCAGTGGGGAGGAAGGATTTGCATAATTCTTTGCATAACCTCCATTAGCATGGTTTCCCATGCCAAGAGACGGTGGCTTCTTGTAAGAAATTCACAAGCCTTCCCAGAGCCCTAACTAGCACATGTTAACCACTGCAATGATCCATACTTGGTCTCCATCCAAGTAAGGCATAGGAAATACAGCATGGGGTTTATCACCCCCTTTGAGACTGTGCAAATTCATAGAGTGTGAAACGTTATTTCAGATCAAGGTCTTGTTTAAGATAAAAACAGGTGTGGGCATAATTGCATAAATCTGTTTGATGTAGAATAGCTATTCACCCAGAGGACAAAACAGGGTGCCAAGTTGCATAAAATTCTCATATATTGATTCATTAATAATTACCAGTATAAATATAACTCAGCATAAGGGGAAACCTGAGAACATAAGAAAAGCCATGCTGGATCCAATCCATGATCCATTGGGTCCAGCACTCTGTTCACATGCTGGCAAAGCATCTGCACATGGAATGTCTCCAACAGGGCCCCCTCCTGCCCAGGTCCCTCAGCAAACTGTGCCCAGGTGGTCTGTATGCACATTCAGTCCTCGGTCCAGTTGTAACCGCTTGTGGGCAACCACTAAGCCTCTCCTCGCCCTCCCTTTACACTTGTGTTTCTTGTTAAGCCGGATTGTATGGGACAATCCCTCAGACAGAAGGCACTGAAAGACAGAGATCTGTCATATGGCAGCCCTTCGGATAGTTGACTCTTCTATGCAAATGAGGACGTGCAGTCACCCTGGTGTAACAGGCATGGCTTTTGTCATCGCAGGAAAGCCAGAGCAGCCTTGGCAATGTGGGGTGTACTGAAAGGGCATATCAGAAAACAGCCTCTCTAAGCCTCGCATCTGCGTGCCAATGGAAGCCCCCAGTGGTGCCAATGAGGGACAGCTTTGCTTCGAGGCTTCAGATGGGCAACTGACTAGGAGATTGTCAGCATCCCAGCTTCTCACTGGCGCTGTGTCTGCAGTCTAATGTAGGGAAGTACATTTAGTCAAAAAATACTGGCAGCGGAGGTGGGTGATCACTGGAGGACTTGGTTGTGATGATATGTGCAGGGCAGGGTTGGAGACAATCCACCTTTCTGACCCATGTGGACTTGTTTTGTGAATGACAATGCGGACCGGGTTGTGCCTGGATTTAGTTAACATGAACTTTTTAAATCCAGAAGCTTCACATACCATTACCACTCACTCCAGTGGGAAGACATGGCAACTTTACAACTCTGTGTGGCAGACTACTCATTTTCAGATCTTAGTCCCTGACTATTCCCTCTCATTTATAGCCCATTTGTCTGCCAAACAATGGTGTACAAGGCATTAAACAGAAACATCCAGCCCTACATTCAAATGTTAATTATACGCATGCACATAATTGCTCGCTCTCTCCCTCCCTCCCTCTCTCTCTCATCTTTTCTTAAGGAATCCATTTGTTTATGGAAGCTTAATATAAATGTCCTTTTTATATCTACTTGGAATACTATGGCAAGGAAATGCCATGAGTAGCCATATATATGCTATTTGCATGTTTATATGCTTGATATATATTAAGCTGATTTTGTAAACTTCCCAGGGAGCTCAGGCTATTGGGCAGTATCCAAAAACAGTAACTAAAACAAAGCCAATATAAACAGTGCTGTAGAAAGTACTGTACAAGGCACTGATCTGTGAATATATTGTTATATATATATATAACAATACACATACACACACACACACACACATATGTATATATATTGTTTTAAAGAATTGCATAAGTGCAACCTTGTGAAGATTACTGTCTTGGAAGGTGGCTCAGAAATAGGTTACTGTAATCACATGCACACAAATGCACACATGCACACACATAGTTGTGCAGCATGCGGCTCACATGCTCTTTCGCCTTTTAGTGACTCACCTAATAAGAGAAGGTTACTCTGTATGTAGTATTTGTTCCCAGCTGCCCAATACATTGGTTGGCTTTTGACTTGGTCACAGCTGAGGATATCACAGGCAATCCATTTGAAGCAATTTAGACCCACAGGGTAGAATAGAAAATGGCAGTTTACCCCCCAATAAGGATTCTTGCTTTTAACGTTTAAATGAAGCTGTCAAGCTGCAAGTCTTCAGTTACATATTCTGCTTGATGTTGTTCAGGCCATGGGTGCTGGCTTGACCATTTTTTCGATTTCAATCTAATCCTCTGTGCTATTGCTGATCAGGAAAAACAAGTGCGCAACAGATAGAGTACTGACTAATCTACATAAGAACACTAGGAAAGCTATATCATATCAGACCAATAGTCCATCCAGTCTACCAATTCAGCAGCAAGCCAGTTTTACACCATATCCCTCCAGCAGGATAGGTATAAGACCTCAACCTGAGCATGGTTCCCAGCTCCAATTTTTTGCAGCAATATACATCACTTGCCAATTGCTCATACACAACAGAATTTGCCACTTTGATGTCCATTAACCCAACTTGGAGAGATCCTTTTGGAATGTCTGAAAACCTTTTTTTTAGTTTTAACAATCCTAAATAGTTTGGTACCATCAGCAAATCTGGCCACTTCACTGCTTATTCTGAATTCCAGAGCCTTTATGAATAGGTGGAAAAACATTGCTCCTAATGCATAGCCCTGTGAGACCCCCCTCAGTTATATCCCACCATTGAGAAAAACTGACCTTCATTCCCATCCTCTTTCTTCTGTTCCTTAACCAGTTTGCGATCTGTAAAAGGACCTCCACTTTTGTTCCAAGACAGCTAAGTTTGCTCAAGAGTCTTTGTTGAGAACTCTAACAGGTTAGTAAGACAGGATTTCCTCTTGAAGGAAGCCAAGTTTGCAGTTTTCTCAGGTGCCTGCCTCCCCTTTTTAATATCTTTCAACATTTCAGAAGAGAAAAACAATTCCTTCTCATTCCATTGCTCAGTTTTTGGAGATACACCTAACCCACCCTAACTGTGTAAAGTGGGGTGGGGGGTAAATCTTTTGCCACTTGTATTCATTGTCTCTGCATATGCAAAAACACATACATACAAAAGCTGAGTAGACATGAAGATCTCTCTACACTAGTAGGACCCAGAATTGAAGTTCTGTGTGTACTGGGTCACAGAATGCAGGAGAGTGCCGTGAGATTGGGTTACTAGGCATAATCCCAATTCCCCTCCAAGCATTCACATGCTTTTGTGTATGTATGAATGGCAAAGACACAGTGTTACACATGGATGCTTTTCCTTTGCTGTAAAAACTCCATTCTAATGATTGTGGGTTGCCCATGAACATTATGTGCTCTTAATTTATAATTTCATGGGCTTTCACTGAAGGATTTCTCAGTGGAATATGCCCTCTTTGGAAGTAGTTATTGAACTGTTTAAGTCCCCATGTTCATCCTTAAGTAGTATTAAAGGGAAGGAGAATCCATTTCAGGTCAAATAAAAGATCAAAGATTTAAAATAAATCCAGCTATACTAAAAGTCTGGATTCTGATCCTTCCAATTCCTCCAGCATGACCAACAGCATGCCAATATCTTTGGCCATATTCATAAGATCTAACATTTATTTAGATTACTCTATAAATTATTTCTGAAGCCAAAGCAAGGAATATTTATTAATTACACATTATTAATTAAAAAACTGCATATTTCTTTTTAAAAGAGGAATGAAGAGCATCAGGTCAGAACATAGATCAAAAGTAAGCAGGAAAGAGGAAAACTTTTAATCAAAAGGGAAAATACAATGAATGCTTTCTTCTTTTTTCTATTATATAGAAGGCATATATTTCCAGTTAGAAGACGGCAGAAGCATTATTTCATTCTTTGAACCCATCTTTTTGCCCACTTTAAGTTCAAGGGTAATTGTATAATTCTGCATTCATAGCAGGTTTTTTTTTCCAAGTTAAGCTTTTCTGGCTACATATACCCTAAATCCTGTAATTCCCCAGCTCCTTCTAAGGGAGGTGGTTGAGGCCCCATCAGTGAGGGTGTTCAAAGATAGGCTAGAGATGCACATGATTCACTCTGTTTCTATGTTTCTAAACATTCTTCTAAGCCTATGCTTTTAGTTTATCCTTCTAAACCTACAGTGTGAATCAAAATGTGGTTATCCTTTGAAATTCAAACTTTTACAAATTTTGCAATAGAATTCTCAAAACATGTGCATAACATATGTATAGTAGAGAAAAGAATGTTCACACTATATTATATTAGGATTATTGCTGGTAAAATTATGTATATTAGAACAACTCCTACTGAATTGTATATATTAGGGGAAAGGTGCACAAACATGGATATGAATGTTCCTTCAAAATTAAAAACCCTCAGATTTGGAATGAACCAGATTTAATACTGGATAAAATTTCAGAGCTGATGAAGAATTGAATTTAATATTGGTGGTGGTGACTGGGGTGTGGGGAGGGACTTAGAGAAAATGAAAGCGATACTTGTGTCCATATCTTCTTGAGGGTACGGGGTGAACACTGTTACTGGGCTCACTACATCACCAACACTGTTGGTGGCACACTGAATGCCACGAATGTCTAAATGCTTCAGATAAGCCCAAATGGATTTTGGAAACATTCTCAAAACCTACGAACAGTGAGAACAGGAAAGAAACAGAAATTTAAAGATCCGGCCATCCTGAACAGTAGCATCGGCAGGGAATGTTTCAAGGAAGATTTTCTGGAAATGGAATCCGTTCACAGAAGTACACAACCTGTTCAAAATATATTTGCCAGAGAGAGTGGGGACAACTACCTAATCACCTTTAAGATGAGGAGCTGATAAGGGATCATGGATGCTATTACATGTGTTGGTCACCAATACCTTTAGAAATCTTTTACAGAGTTTTCTTTCCACCACCTCTCGTGTTTTCTATACTTTTTTTTCCTCATTCAGTGCCTTCATGACAGCTCTTAGTCTTAAATTATTACTATGTGAATGTAATAAACTCATTGTATCTTGATGTCATGGTAGGGAAAGGTAGCTATTTTTAACAGTCAGGGTTTCACACAAATATTTAGTTAAATTATGTTTTGCTTTCACAGATGCCCAGTGATGAGCGTAAAGTTAGAAGAAGAAAAGGAACACTGAAACCAGTCATTACACAAACCATTAGAAATGTCAGGATGGAGCCTTGCAGAACCATTATCTGCAACCAGTTGTATATCATATTCCGATTTAGCCTGCTCATATATTCCACTGCACAGTGATGTAATATTCTGGTACCGTTAATACTCTATCAAACTTCCAGTGCAAGACTAATCATATATAATGAGATTTGGTTCATTAGCAGCTGTTATGTTGCTACAGTTGGCTAACACAGTTTCATTACAGGTTTGGAACTTATTTTTAGCTAGAGTTAGAGAGCAATCATCTAGTGAAGCAACAGATAACCTACTGTGATTTTCCTCCTCTCTTGACCTAAGGCAAAGCAGCCTATATGAAGGATGAGAGATTAAACCTTGTGGGATCTCATATTATTTACTAAAACACTGTGGTCCACATATTGGAGACAGGTGCAATCAAGTGGACAGCCATGAATTTACTTTCAGTACCCAGAAGATCCTCCCCAAAACATCCGATTCCCAGTTTTGTGCTTCAGCAACCTCTTTCTTGAGGAGGGAAGACTTTAAATTCAGTTGCTGCTATTCTTAAACCATTGAGAGCTAGAAGAACCCCTTGCTGATCTATTGCAAATCATCCCAAGATCTTTCAGCAGATCCCAATTTACCTTCTGCTCACCCCTGTACTATAACATAGGCTAGAAGTGGAATATGCATCTGAGTGAGAGGGGGCAGAAGGCATGAGAAAGTCTATCCTCATCTGCTGATGCAAGGCTGGAGGCCAAGACCCCTGATACTGTGCACTTCCTGGGACATTGTTGGGATCCCACTTCACCACTTCCCCACTGGGGAGGCTGGCATGCAGCACAGCAGGGCCTTGACAGACTTCATTATGAGAGGAGTGTGCAAGCAACACACTCGGGACTGGGGGATCGCCTTGTGCTGCATCCTTTCCAATGGAGCAGATGCAACTACACTGAGGGAGTCAGCTGCTGACAAAGTGTCCCATCTGTTGGCTTAGCTCGGACATTTCTCCCATGTGGCATCATCCGTAATGGAGAGTTTTTTTCCCAGATAGTCTCTGGGATGGGGTGATCTTACAAAGCAAATTGTGAGGAAGGGACTTAACCCCTTGCATTTGGTTAAACAGCTATGAAATGAGTGTAACATGTAGTGTGGCTGTATATTATGGAATGTAGTGGCACGGTACATTAGGCCATGGCTATTTACAAGGATAAACACATTTATAGATCCAGTAATGAGTATTAGGTATGATAGCTTATATGAAAACTTCATATTCCAAGTTAGCTTAACTATTGGAGGGCTTCTTGGAGGCTAGTAATTGCCAATGGAAACTGGATATTAGATGTGATAAAGTTTTGGTCTGAGCCAATAGGAATTTCTTCTTGCCTCTGGAAAAGCCAAAGGCAATAATTTTCTAGTCTTTCCTTTATGATTCACTCAGAATATCCAAGATCAGATCCTGTTTAAAGCATTTTCCTGATTCTTTGTATGTTGTTGTTGTTCCTATACACCTTAAGAACTAAAAATCTCTGACAATTCATGACAATTAAAACTATGAAATTCATCATAAAAAACATAATACAGAAGTTTAAAACTGTAGCATAAAACAAAATGAAAATGAAGCCTAGTTAACCTAGAGAAGACTTAAATTCTAGTAACAGATTTCAAAAAACTACAGAAATGGAAAGACTAAAATTCCTGGGAAAGTCATGTCTTCACTTGGTGCCAAAAAGACCACAATGTAGGCACCAGGTCACCAGGTCTGGGGGTCTCATTCCATAAGTGGGGGTTCCATAATAACAAAGTTAATAACAAAGGGCCTTCTCTGCCGTGGCTCCCCAGAGAGGTTCGCCTGGCACCGTCACTTTATTCTTTTCAGTGCCAGGGCAAACGCTTTTTATTTTCCCAATGTTTTAAGACCTGACTCTTTCAGTTGGGCTTTTATTATTAAGTAAATTTTTAGGACGCTGTGTTTTAATTTTTTCTTCTTCTTACATTTTGTATTGTTAAATGCCCGAGATTTCAGTAATGGGACAGTCTACAAAAGTTTTGAATTAATTAATTAATTAATTAATAAAGTCCTTCTCTTAGCCACCTGCCTCACCTGCAGAGGATACCCAAGAACAACCTCTGAAAACAGTCGTAGAGTCTGAAGAGACATAGGCTACTTCTCTGCCCAAGAGATATGCCCAACAAAATTGTCCTTCCAGTTTATCCTCACACTACCTTGTGAGGCAAAGTTAGACACTGAACTTCTTGGCTTTATGTAGATTTGAACCCAGGTTCACAAGTTTTCCATGCAACCATGGTATACTAAGCAACATTGTTTTTTCTTCTGTCTCATTCATACCCTTGCTTCCAGGTTGCAAGTGATCCATAGGAAAACACCTTCAGTATGTCGTGCCACGCCTCTTTTGTCCCCCTGTCCATGCAACCAACCATTTAGGCCACGTTTGTTCCTTCCGTGGTTCCATTTCCCACTTGATGGCATTTGCTTTTAAAGTGACATTTACTTATAAAGAGACACACTTGTCCCACCTTTGAGTGACATTTTGATGGCACACTCTGCAAATGTTTGGCAAACATTTGCTGAACTGATTAAAAGAAAAGCCAGCACAATGAGGATGTTGATTTTCCTAGTTGCTGTGTGTTGGTTTTCTTCAACAGCTGACATTGTTTAATGGGAAATTTAGAGCATTGTAGCTTTTTGGCAGCAGTAGCGATTCCCGCGCTCCCCTCCCAGCCAGCCAGCCACCCACAAACACAGATGCTGTGTGCATGCACTGGCTTCATTAAATTGCTTCCACACACCTCTGGTGATGGAGGCTGTGTGTCACTTCTGACAAGCCTCAGAACCACTGCAAGCAATGAAGACATTAAAAGGCGCTAATGCATCCATCACAGATCCAAAAATTCCACTTTGTGCCTTCTACAAACTCTTTTCTTTCCACCCTAGGGACATTCTGTCACAAAAACAGGTCCCTGGGCATTCTTAACCATTAGTTATCATTATTTTCAGTGTACTGTTAGTTCCATTCATCATGCTGGCACAGCTTTTGCAAATGGCAGAAGTGGAAAAACAGTGGAGTTAATGGACCACGTGTTCCATAAATACATTGTCTTTCCAATGGAGAGAAGACAAATGTTAAATTGCAAGGATTGGTGAAGGTGGTTTATTAGCACTGTCATTTCCCTTCAGATACATACATAATTTTCCATCCTGGGGCAAGTTTTATGGGTGTGGAAAACCCAATTCTGAGTGTTTCAGTCCGGTTCAGTTGAGCGGGAGCAAAACCAACTGACATGGGATAAATTGGTTGTGCAAGGACAGGCAAAAGGTAGATTTCCAAACGTTTTTGACTTTGACTCCCAGAAGTCCCAGCCAGTATGGCCAGTGGAGCTGCGCTCAAACATTTCCGTTTGAAATGCTTGTTTTTTGCCCATCCCTGAGCTGTGTTGTGAAATCTCAAACACAATTACATATGAATACAATCACTGAGCCAGTTTGGCATTAAAAAAACCTGTGTAAACAGTTGTTGCTTTTGTTTGAAACATATGTATTGCTTTCTCCAAAACTAAATTTGTCCTCTGGGCCAAAGGACTTCTGTTTTAAACCAAGTAGTTCATATCCTATATAATTTTCAAGCGCACATGTGTATCCTGTTTTCTGAAGATGGGCAATTTTGTCTCTGTGTGATATAGTCATGATGTATGTTTGAATGACCAAAAAGAAAAACTGCAGAAGACTAAGAGTCTGGAAGAGTTTAGCCTTCACCACCCTTCTGTCAAAGGAAGCTTTGAGAATTGCACTGGGTTGAGAGAGTGGAGCAGGGGAAAAAGCAGCCGTTGCTGGCCAGAAAAAAACTAGTTGTGCTTTATTCTCTTGGGGTAGCTGTTCGCAGTTTGTACTGCTTATTAATGCCTCAACACCTGGGAAAGGCTTATTAGATTTGGCCCAGGCTCACACATTAGTGATAAATAATAATTGTCATTATGTTGCAATTATTGATTTTGCCTTCACCAAAATGTCACTGTGCTAGTTATTCATGAAATGACCTGTTTGGATTGTTTTTATTGTAATGATGTACTTACTGGTACTGCTATATTAATACATGTTCTTTTATTTCTGTGAACCTTCCAGAATAGTTTGGTAGTATAAAAATGAAATGAAATGTAATATAATGTGTTACCCCACCCTTTAATTTTGATGGAATGTTTCTCTGAATTTAAGGCAAGTCTACTACGTTTAATTAATAAAAATGAAAGGCTAATACTGCCAAGACTGACCACTTTTAAAACTAATTGATTTTAATGAAAGAGTTAACTATGTATTTAATTCTTTCCCATTGAAATCAATGGCAATTAAAGTAGCTTAATTTTCGTTGGATGGCTCTCAAATTCAATAATGAATCATATTAAGGGTGAAATGTTGGCTGTACTGGAAATCCAGATAGTTTTCCCTATCAGATGACATCTGTTCTGTTCTTTTCTAATATAAATTTATAGCAAAGCAAATAATTTGATGATGGCTGATGGGATTTCAGTATAATTTTGAGCTGAGCCACCAAAAGGTAATGAAATTCAGAAATCTAGCCAAAACTTACCAATTACTCAGTGATGACCAAGAATCAATCTATTTTCCCCCAAACTCCATTACTCATTTCATGGTTAGGATTATTTTATTAAGAAAAAGTAAATATTTAAATCATATCAGATGGCTGGAGATATTAACAATAGGATTTGACTTCCATTTTGTTGAACCTTTGTGGTATTACACAAAGCAATTAATATCCTTTCAAGCTTTCTTCTTGTTATTCCATCAAGAGAGGAGGGAAAAAGTCATACAGTACAGAGAGATACCTAGGGCATTTGGCTGGAGTGTTGCTTCTGTTACAAGCTGATAATGAGTGGAGGTATATAAAAAATAAGAAAGCAGAATTATACTTCCTATCCCAGCTGAAGCCTGGGCAGCAGATGAAGTGATAAAACTGGACTAGTCCCATTTAAGAATGAGGGTGCTGGAATCCTGAGATCCCCAGAATTAAAATATCTCCTGGACTACTGTTGCCACTGACATTTTGCCTGAGGTAGAATTGGAAGTTTATTTGGTGTGTCCTGCTCAGGTTAAATTGTTCGTCTAGCCTATTTAGCATTTATATATGACTTTCTGGGCATCCCAAGACAGTGATCTGCTCCACTGGATAGTTCAGCAAAAGGTTTCTCAGATGCTCAAGGTCCAGTACCTTCCTGACTAGCTTTCTTTGTCTGAGCTCATTTTATTTTCCTCCAGCAAATTCCCCATGTAACTGATGGGACAGGATGTGACGGGACAGGACAGGACGGAGAAAAGAGAGACAATCCAGTTATGTCAGGTGAGTATATTGGAATATAGAAGGAAGAAGAATTCACAGAATTCAATAGTATTTTAACAAAGGGAAGGGAAGGGGGAAGAAAGGATGTTGATCTCTTACATAATTAAATTCCCTCCTTTAAACCAGTTATGGAATGTATATATGAAAATGCAGTTATCAATAGAAACAGCTATGCATCATAAGCTCCAAGAAAGTCCAACCAGATATCTGATGTCTTGAGACCACATTACCTGATGGAACACCTCTCCCGAACTTCACCTACCTCTGCACTATGATCAAGTTTTGGGAACCTACCTGTGACTACCTCCTCCAAGGGAGAGTGGACACCCCACCTCCAATTAGGGAACAAGCCCCACACTGAGGTCTAACTTTATCATATTTTTTGACTCAGGTACAGACTGTTCTCTGCTTCAGGGCATTTTATTCATCTAGGTCTGAAGATTTCCTTTCAGTTACTATACTTGTTAACCTGTTTTAATTTTGGTTTTAAATGTTGTCTTGCAATGTTTATGATGTTTTAATATGATGTTAGGTGTATGGTGTTTTTAATGTGCTATTGTGAACTGCCCAGAAAGTATCAGCTGTTGTGTGATATAGAAATGAATGCATGAATGAATGCATGCATGCATGCATGCATGAATGAATGAATGAATGCCGTATAAATAGCCACTTGAAAATGGATTTATATGCCACCAATTCAACTGCTGAAAATGTCATGAGGTCTTCAGTGTATTGTATTATAAGAAGTATAAGTTGTCTTTTACCTCTTTTACATATCACAGGGAGGCAGAATAATGATTTACATTGGCCATGTATTAACTTCCAAGCAACTGGTAAATAATTTAAGAAATCATGTGCTTCAGTAAATATTAAAAAGCACACCAATGCAAAGCTTATCTTTATTAAGGCTTCCTTCTGAAAAGAAGCAACTATTGAACATTTCCAAACAAATGTAAGAGAAGATTTTGTGCTGCTACACCTTCAACAGTTAGGTGACTTAGTCTATGTTTGGTGAATGGTTGTAAGAAGAGAAAATAATGGGCGATTTGGGGGCTCATAGCAATCTACTTGTTTGGGACTTGTTTTCTACTGCTGAGGCAGCTTTCCTCAGGGAAGTATTGGGGACCAGGCTAGAGGCCAAGTGAAAGGGGGGTTCCCTCCCTTTTTTTAGGCTTTAGTCTGCTAGCTATCTGAATTTTATCATGTGGCATTTTTGGTGCTTCCAAAAGGGGTGGGGGTGGAGCCATGTCTTCAGTTTAAACCATTGATCAAAGGAACCAACCCAGTACCTAAAGTGAGGCTGATTGGCCCCAGATGGAGCACTTTGAATGAGATTGATCAAATTGTGTGAAAGGCTTAGAATAGTATTGCAGAAGTAAGATTAACCTTTAGATGTATCTAATGACAGCTGCAATTCTAATCCATTTGCCTAGAATATGGCCCTGCTAGAGGACATTTTCTCAGAAAATACACTTTATAGTACAAGTGAAGCAGCTACTATATTTCAGTGCCAAAAGGCAATCGTGATTTACTCACGCTTTAAAGAAATGATTTCAGTCTCTTCCAGAAAATATTATTTTGCTTCACCCACTTGAATGAGAAGTTGCAAGAAGGAGCATTTTACTAAGGGACTTCCCCTGTGAGAAGTAAGTTCTATACATTCCAGGGCACTGTGAAATCTAATTTATAAATGTATAAGCTGAGCATGTGGGAGCAGGAATGAACCTAGAAAGACTGCACTGCTTTGCAAATGCACATCTGGGCAGCATTGGAATCCACCTGCACAAAGATAAATTCACTCCAAAGTCTATTTATGGCTGTCACCTGCAAAACACGGAGACCTGCCTCCCTCACTGTTTTCGTCACTGCAACACTTTTCAACCAGCCCCTACTTATCAATCTAAGTGTCTGCTGTCAAGAATCCACCAGTCATCAAAGGCCACCAAATGCTCGTTAGGTGAACGTTGCCAGCTGCCAAACATTAGCAATTCTCCATCTTGTGAAAAATCATTATTTCTCCATTGCTTCCCTTCCTCTATTGGCCCCAGTGACTGCTTTTTCTCTTCCTTTCTTTTTCTCCTTCTGAGATTGGTTCCATAAATCATCCTAGTCAATCTGGGACCAGTTAGTGAACAAGACAATGTCACAATGTTATACAGCTAATGTGGTTTGGATATTTGGTGGCATCATTGCTTGCAAGAGAAGCCCACTGCTAATGAAAGCAAGAGAAAACTCTGGATAGGCAAGGGATCCACAGTGCTAAATAATATATTACATACAAACAAATACAAATACATCTGGAATACTGCATCCAGTTCTGGGCACCAAGATTTAAGAAAGATGCAGAAAAATTAGAAGGGGTCCAGATGAGGGCAATAAAAATCATCCCGGGTTTAGAGACACTGCCCTATGGGAAGAGACTGAGAAAATTACTCATATTCATCCGTGAGAAGATAAGGCTGGTGGGGGGCCATTGTATCCCTCTATAAGTAGGGGATGCAAAGAGGAAGGTCGAGATCTCTTCTTGCTGATGCCAGAGTGTAGGACATGGAATAATCAGCTCAAGTTGCAATAACCCAAATTTAGGCAGGACACCAGGAAAAGCTTCCTCACTGTCAGAGCAATACAGCAGTGGAACCAGCTGCCTGGAGAGGTGGTGGGCTCTCCCACACTAGAGATATGCAAACAGAAACTGGACAGCCATCTGAGTGGGATGGTGAAACGTGGTGTCCTGCAACAGTGGGGGCGGGGTTGGAATTATGGCCTGCATGGCCCCTTCCATCTCTACATTCTGTGGTTAAACAGATAGATTAACCATTTAACCACAGGTCGTTGAAAAGGAGGGCACACACAAACATTTTGACTTGTGATCAGTTTCAGCTGAACACTGGATTCTAGTCATCCTGCCATTAGAAAATTCTTGCTACAATAATTGCAGACTATCTGCTTGTTCACCAGTCAAATGTGATCTATCCTACTTGTCCCTTTTTATTTTCCTTTATTTTATTTTGTGGCATAATATGATGCATCATAGCTTATAGTATAAGCAAATGAAGTTCAAACAGCAGGAGAAAACAAGTGTATTTTTTTCTAGTTACATGTTGTTGTTTTTTCTCATTTCTACCAATGTAGATTTTTTCAAATGATTTATGGCAAACAAGCAGCAGATCTTCTTGACATCTACAAACAATGAGCTCAGACTACAAAGGGTATATTTCTTAGAGCAGAGCAAAGCACACACCTGTCAGTAGCAACATCTGTAGGCTGGTACCACACCACCTTGACATTGTCACCATCAAAAGATGTGCTATTAATATGAAACAGCCAATCAAAAGCCACCATTGTATCAAATTAATTATTAATTATTCTATGGCATATCTGTTAGATTAGTAAATGCATAATGGGAATACATTTTTATGTGCCAAATTAAAGCATTTACAGTTAAAGAAAGAAAGAAAATATAGCTCTTTAGCAAAAATAACATCAAGAACAATTGTCATCACTGTGTACTTACAATCAGTGCAGAGAGTAAAGTCTCTCTGCCTCTATCTACATACAGAGTGAGATTTAAATATCTACTTTATTATTCGTTTAAACTGTTTGTGTCAAACACAGCTTACTGCAAACCAGTCATGCTAATTTTCCTCTGATGTTAGCCCAGGAAAGATTTAATGGATTTTCCTAGGAATGACACTCTATTAAATTTAGGAGAATCTTGCAAAGGTAAAGCATCTGTAGCAAATTCAGATTAAGAGGACTGATATTCAGGAATGTTAACAAGTGTTCTCAGGGTCCCTATCAGGCAAAATAAGTAAGTATGTCTCTACACATTTCCCTGGGAAGCTGAAAGAAGCATGGTGACATTACAGCATTTTTCAAGTGAGTTCCAGGTATCCTGACAGTGTCAAACTAGCATCATGAAAAATCACCCTCAATGAAAGGATGCAATTACTTCTTCTATCACAGCAAAACTGAACAGTGACCAAACCCCACTGTACCACAGGGAACACTGGTGTCTTCAGGGCAAAACTTTGGGGCAAAGACCAGGGTACCTCCTAGTAGAAT
This sequence comes from Varanus komodoensis, assembly GCF_004798865.1. NCBI lineage: Eukaryota > Metazoa > Chordata > Lepidosauria > Squamata > Varanidae > Varanus > Varanus komodoensis. Next base: position 2,915,779 of record NW_025335780.1, read on the forward strand.
GAGTAGTTTACTAGATGTCAAAGTCAAGTAGACGCATGACTATATGAAGACCACACACACACTCAACCAGTCCAGAGTCTAAAATCATGTCACTGCACCATGGATGGGGTGTTGCTTTTTTAGTTAATCTGGTATCACAAGAAAGCACGAGAAAATAGGTCTCATTCATACACCCTGAGTCATCCTGGTTAGCTGTCTGGAAATATCATTTGGATTTCACTCTGTGTGCAGGAGACATATCAGAGATACCAAGGAAAACTGCATTTTCCTGATGGGTTTATTTATTCATTTAAAACCTTTGTAGCCCAGCGTATACAAAAAAGTCTCAGAGTATGGTTCTTCCCCAACTTTATGCACAATTGCCCAAAATGAAAGCTTGCTGGTGTGCTTTGCAGCGCCGTAGGATGCTTTTCATGTACACGGTAATGATCCATGTTAGCTGAAGGTCTCCTGGAAATATCTAAGATGACATTTCCTCACCCTTCCCCGAACTTGCCTCCTTCCCAATAGTTTACACGTCAACATACATCAGCCAATGCGGCTCACGGTTCAGACAGCTGGGGCTTGGAGTCCAAAGCACCTGAACAACATTGGTTTGGAGAAGACTGCCTTCACTTCTGTCGAGCTGTTCATTTGTCTGTATAGACCACTTTATATGCGAAAGAGCCATCAAGCAGTGTACGCCTTTTTTTAAAGAAAATCATAAAAAAAGAAACCCAAGAAGATTGAAAATGATAAAAACTGCAAAAGATTAAACTTCACAGCCTTCACTAAAAGATCATCCTTCACTTAAAAGGCTAAATTGAAAAGATTCTATGCTTTTTCTAAAAGCCAGGAGAGTAGAGGCAGGGCATTAATTGTTTTTGAGGCTAATGCAGGAAAAAGTTCTTTGGAAGAAACACGGGGAAACCTTTGCTGGCATACCAATATGTGGAACTCTGAGGTACAGAAAGGTTCACAGAAAGACAAGTAGTCCATTAGATAGCCCAAAATGGTTATATGTAGTTCAGTTAGCAGAATATATGCATTTTCTTTCTTTCAATGTAGCTTTGTGTTTCCTATTTTTTTCTTCTTCTGCTTTCAGCCCTCTTTCATTGGAGACAAGCATTTTTGGCTTCTGGGTGTGATCTAAGCTACTTTTGCCTATCCACTTGTCCATCTTCCAATTTATGGCCAAGAGAATAGGAATGATTTCTCTGACTCTGGCTGGCAGAGATCAGAAGACCTGAAAGTACTTGTTCCCTACTCATAAGAAGTCCCATAGCCACTGCCTTCAAAGCTAAGAAAACCCAGAGAAGGTGACAGCTGCTGATCATAAAGGACACATGTCTCCTTCGTAAGGGTTTTTGAAGTCGCTTTTTGTGTTTTATATCTTTTTTATTTGTCTGTGTTGCCATCCAGTCTTTTTGTCAACAATCTTGGCTAGCTTCAGACAGGTGGTATGCCAATATCACAAAGATTTCCTGTACACATTTCCCTGGATGTCAAACTACATCATTAGCTAATTGAACTGAAAGAACTGGCATGTGGATAATTTGAAAAATCTCTCTATTATTATTATTATTCCAGTTGCTACTATACAAGGACCTGCCCCAGTTGTGTGACATTTTGCATCACTGTCAGGCAATGCCAGCAGGAGTACAGAAGCTCTTCCTGGGATGAAAGCCACTCTTGAAGTTGCAGCCACATGGAAAAGTTGCCTCTTGAAATCTGGGGGATTCTTCAACTGTACTGTTCACATGTTGATCAACTACAATTGATGCTTGGAAACTATGCCAAAAACCAAACGATCACATATTTCTCTACACATTTTGAATACAGTAAGCACCAGACTGTGTTTTTGCTATTCGTTTTATATTTCAGGTGTGTGTGTGTGTGTGTGTGTGCACGTGCGCACGCGCGTGTGTGCATGAGAGGGACAGAAATAAAGAGACAACATTAATGACCTGTTCTCCACTCCCAGGGCATGCATTGCTGCATTGGCTTTCGGAAATAAGTCCTCTTCAATTCTCTCTATATCCATGTTTCAATAGCAATCAATATATCAATATCAGTTCTTTTCTTTTATCAGTTTTTCTACTGCTCTGTGTGTCAGACTGAAAACACTAATTTGGGATTATCCAGTCTACTCATGGAAACTTGTGCCTGGGCTTTAAATGTCAAATTGCAGGTGGAACGTATTTTCAGCAAACAAGTTCTCTAACCATAGGGCCAAACTAAGCATTCACACACACACACACACACACACACACACACACACACACGGAGAAAGGAATTTGGACTGCTAGCTGTCAAAACACAGGTTCTCTTTAAAAGGCATTTTGACAGGGCAAGTCAGTGGGGTGACAGGGGCCTATATAGCTGTATGTCCCCATCACAGCTGTCAAAATGTCTTTTCCTCGAGAAAAAAGGAAGGGGGGGGACTTTTGCACTTACCCAAACACTTATTGTTTCAGGAAAAAGTGCAAAATGTGTCTCCCCGAAAAGCCAGGGAGAAAAAAGTGGAAGATCAGATTGCAAAAGAAATGTGACAGCACTCCATTTTCTTGATCAAGCCTCGTTAAAACCTCATGCCTTTGCTTTCTTTGGACAGCTTTGTTTTTGACAGCTGCCAAAACAAAGCAAGGGAAACAGAAATCTACTGGATCCTCTTTGGGAAAATGTCCAAGGTCGATACCTCCCATGCTTAGGCAGCACGTTTTGTATCCACTTCCCCCTAGACCTTGTCATAGCCAAAGCCTCAAATTCCTGCACTCACACAACAGCAAACTCCTGCAGTCGCACAAATGGGGCTAAAATAGCAGCAACGAGCAACAACTACCATCACAGCTCGTTGTGTCCATTCTGTGCAGAAACAGAAGCTGCTTGGGCACCTTGAGCGGCTGACGATGGCCATCAAAATCAAAATCCAACAAGCCACAGGAAGCCAGCCAGGCTCTTGATCCTGACGCAAAAGGCAGCAAGCCCTGCCGCCTGATCTGAAGTGCCCGCTGGGCACGTGCGGAGGGGCTGGCTCTGGCCGTGGCAGAGCGGAAAGGCTGCTTTGCTACTCCTGCTGAACGATTCCCTGGCTACGTTCACAATGAGACTGGCCACCTGACCTTGGGCGACATGACGCCCTGCCGTGGCTCAATGCCCATTAAGGGTGGTTGGACTGGGCAAACATGTAATTAAGAGAAGATTTAGTTTGACCCATGGACATAGGAAATAGTCTATCCTCACCTTCTTCCCATCATGGTAAGGTGATACCTTTTTGTTTATTTTATATACAGTTTTCATCAAATATATTTTTAAATTGCTGAGCGCACAATCCTGTCTTTCTCTGCCTGTACAGAGACACTCTGAATACACACAAACACACACACACACACACACACACACACACGGAGAGCTAGAACAATGGGCATTGATAAAAGGACGCAACGCAAAAGTAGAATGCGAAACACATAAGCCAGAAGCGCCATGCTTCCAGTCCGCAAAGCAACCCATCTGTGATCCCCTTTAAAGCAGCAAGAAACCAAATTCACAATCCAGCGTGGCAAGTGACATAGAGTGCAATATTTCAAGCATAAGCCTACGTGTGCTTAGCCAGAAAAGGAAGCTTGCAAGCTTCCAGCATGTCCCAGCCTAACCAGCATGTCCCATCTGGTTCTGGATGGGGCTGGTTAGGAGCTATAGGTGATTTTTCTGTCCAAAACTTCCATAGCATTTCAGTCTTAATTTCCGTTTATTTTGATTGGCTGAATTAAGCATACACTAGTTTCTCTGCAGTTATTTTTAAGCTATTAATGGTCTAAAACTTTCCTTACCTCAACCGCTGCCTGGTACTCATCATGGACGGGGCGCAAAGGTATCCCCACTGCACTTTATTGGTTCATAGAAGCAACATTTAATAAACTCTACTCCTTTCAGCTCTGTCTTGTTTAGTGCTGCAGCAATTTCCCAATTTATCCTGGAGAACATAAAAATGGTTCAGAACCAAAAAATCCACATCCACAGGCTTGTTAAACGAAACTGTCCTTATCTCTCAGCGTGATTTGCTTTTGCATTTTTGTTCCTATGCTACCCTCCAAGCCTACTGTAAATGAAATGGAATGTTTATCCCTGTATTACACTGGTCCACTTTATACAATACTTTAAAAATCTGGTCATCCATTATATTATGGAATCTGGAACACAGAAGCAATTCATACTGGGTACTGCTTAATGTCTATTTTTATTTTAATCAAGTGTGTGCTGCAAATACAGTCAATGGCTCTTTCATTCTATTTGTGCTAGGCAGCCTTTTAAAAAAATACATAGGCTTATTCTTGTCCTTCAAACTGATGTTCCAACGTTGCTTTCCCATCTGGCATACAGTAGTATTCATCACAGTCATGGGAAACCTGTTTTAACCACTGGATGGGATGCTGGTTTTATAGCCAAGTTTTCCTCTTGGCTACATCAATAGGTGGCGCAGTGGTTTAAACCGCTGTGCTGCTGGGCTGGTGGATCAAAAGGTCACCGGTTCGAATCTGCGCAATGGGGTGAGTTCCCGTTGCTCCGTCCCAGCTCCTTCCAGCCTTGCAGTTCGAAAGCATGCAAATGCAAGAGGATGAAAAGGTACCACTTTGGTGGGCAGGTAACTGCATTGTGCATGATGTGGAGATGGAGGTGAGAGAGACATTTTTTCTGCCTATCTCATAATTCTAGAATGCAGCGAGGTCCCTCAAGTAACAGATTGGTGGCAGATTCAGGGCACAGCACATGGTGAAGCCATGGAATTCACATCCAAGCAATGCAGTGACACCCACTGGTTTAGGCAGCCTTAGAAGGGAGATAGACTGGAAGAGAAGACTGCCACTGGCCTTCAGAACTGATGGGATCCAGGGCACCATACCTACACACACACTCATACCTGAGGAAGATGGGCAGCAGGGTGCATGTGTTCCTCTTCACAAAACTTGCAAAGATATTTCATTTGAAATCCCAAACACAACCGCAAGCAGCAGCTCAATCCTTGGAAAATATTTGCAACTTTCCAAACTTTTCTTTGTATTATTTGCTTTGTATTTGAAAATAACACTTGTGCAAGGATGTACTTACAAAATGCATATATACACTGTAGATATATATGTACTTTTGGAAGTTCAAAGATGTACTTCCAAAAGTCATATGCCTATTTGAGCCTATACATCTCTATACATTTTTTTACAAATGCCCTCAAAAACTGTATGTTAAGTTTAGCCCATGGGGGGATGCACATTTGTCAGTGTGTGTGTGTGTGTGTGTTCAAATTCAGGGACACAAAAATAAGCTTTGAAGAGGAAGGAGATATATTAACAAACTCAAACATTCTGTTTTCCCATTGCTATAGGAAATGGAGTGTTATGAAACCTAAAGCCCAAACATAGACATCTCTAAGCCAGAAACATGTACAAGATTTCAGGAGTTTATTTGGCAGACATTACTGTCTTGTGTTATGAAGTGTGGTGTACCTGAAGCATAAAGCATACAAAACCCTTTGTAGTGGTTAAGAGCACACGACGGGGAGACAGGCAAGCTGGGTTCGAGTCCCCGCTCAGCCCTGGAGCCAACTGGGTGACTTTGGGCCAATCACAGACTCTCAGCCCAACCTCCCTCACAGGGTTGTTGTTGTGGGGATAAGATGGAGGAGGAGAACGATGTAAGCTGCTTTGAGTGCTTAAAAAAAGAAAAAATGTAGGGCATAAATCTAATAAATAAATTAATGAATTACACTTATCTCAACAGTTGCAATGAATGCTTATGAAAGTGTGCGGGGCAGCATTCAAGTTTTATACTTGTGTTCCAAATCAGAAGCTACAAAAGATATTCTTTAATTTATTTAGTGTAATAACCCTTACCTTGTTGCAATACGTAAACCTTTGGATGCTCGTGAGAAAGGATGGGCAACTTCTAGCCATCCAGATGGTGCAACTCCAAACAACTGTAGTCAGTATAACCAAAGATGTCCACCACCACCTTCAGGACATGTTGATGGATCCATTTATGTTCCACAGAACCACTGCGCTATTAAACAATTGTGTAAATATTATTTTATGTTCATGAACATTATTTTATGATCATGAACTATCCCCACCCACCCACCCACCCAAAAACCTAACTGTAATATGTTAAGTAACAAAATCCACCAAAAATGTTAAAAGAAAAAAGTAAAGATTGCTATAGAATAAGGATTAAATAATCCACACTCAAGAAAGCAAAAAAATCTTTTGTACTGAGTACAAAGAAACTTCACAGCATTCCATAACATTGCAGCTGATCTGCTGAATGCAATAAACAATGCTCTGTTGGGTATTTTCTGCATTTTCCAGTATTTTGCATTAAGGACTCGCTGTAGACTCCACCATATATGTAACAAATTTGAAAATGTGAGTTTTGTACAGATCACACTCTCAAAAGAGAGAGAGAGAGCTCTATTTGGGTGGTGTCTTCGAGCCCTTTTTCTATCAGTATTTTTGTCCTTCTCCAATATTTTCTAGCTAATGGACAAGCCCACCACAGATGATAGCCATCCCCTCATTGAAGAGTATATGTCCAAATTACAAATGAGGCCCACTGGAACAAAGACAGCAAGGGAGGCGTGAGGATGGAAATGTCTGTGGTTCCATGGTAGAGGTGATTTCAAAGATCTATTTCTTCTGTCAGTATATATCACCAATTGCTGTAATTGATGCTTCAGCCATATACCACAGGCTTTCACAGACAATGTAGATAATTAGCCAGGCTCCACTTTGGGATGATTATTTCTATCCTCCGAGGAACTTGACGGCATAATGGACAAAATGTCAAGAATAATTAGGAATAATGATGGCGGCAGTTACGCTACTAGACCTAAAAGAGAGCTTTCCCTTGTCTTGGGGCAGTAGGTGCAAGGCTTTGGGATATTAGAATTCAATTCTGTCATTTCTTTGCTCCTTGGGAGATGGTTAACATTTTTCAGAAAATACGAAGTGGAAGAGAGAGTGCTTGTAAGACATCTCAAAAGATGCCTGGATGAAATTAGTCCAATGGCTTATGCATAAGTCTTTAACGGCACAGTCCTACGTATTGCCGGGCAAAGGGAGGAAAATAAAAGTATACAAGTCCCAGGATGCTGGGACACACTGGAGTTGAGGGCCTTTTTCCATCTGAGCATGCCAGATTGCACCTAGAATTACCGCAACCATCCCAGCATGCAGGGGTTTCTTTCTTGCTTTGTTTTTAAGCAAAGCCAAAATGGCATGACATGCTATCTTATTCATATATTATTTATAGGTCATTACGCAATACTCAGCATTAAAGTTTAAACATTCCTTCTGTTAAAATCCAAGGAAATAGCCCTTTCCTTCTACTGGATGTAGGATGATGTGTTTACTTTCAGCATTGTTTTTATATTCTCTAGACCTTCTCCTTACCATCTAAACCCAGCAAAATGAAAGCCTGCACAGATGCAGCACTAAACAGCGGCTTTGGGAAACCATTTGGGCCAGACTAACCTGCGACCATTGCCACAGAGTGACTGTCGGTATTGCATGATGCACTGAAGATGTCACAACGGATCTTCATAAGAAGTTGCAGGCCTGCAGCATCCATTTAGTTCAGTTTAAACCCTGCTAAGAAAATAGCACTCTGCAATTGTTCCTTGATTGTCATGAGGCAGTGCTACTTGGGACCCAAGTACGTCTCCTGAATTCACCAACGTGGGTTCTTTCTTTCTCTCTTGCACACACATAGACCAAGACCAGCCATCTAAAAAGAAAATAAAAGGACAAAAGGTGAGAGCCTACAGACCTTATCAAATTCAGCACTTAAAAACCTCCGAGACTTCTCAGATGGACATGACCCTTGGCCAACACACTTTTTCCAACCCATCTGGGGATTTTCTAACTTTTTAGCAGCCCACTTTTCCAAAAGTTTGAAACTTCTCCTAGGATTTGGAACAGGCAGCAGAAGTTTAAAGATAAAACGTGCCTGGTTTTGGGATATCTTTGCCCTCATGTTTTTTTGCCCTTCATCCTGCCTGCCAGCCTCAGTGCTGTGAAAGCTCCTTCGAAAAGAAATTTCAAAATGCTGAAAAGGTTCAACCCCCTTGCTTGCATCTGAGAGCCAGATTAAAAAAGGAGAACGACTATTTCAGGACACGACCACGTATGGCTATGATTGTAGGGTATCAATATCAGGCTACATTAAAGCAGAGAAAGCAAAACAAAAAGCTCTCCTTGCATACAAAACTTGTCCATGTTTCTCTGGAAATTGCTATGGTGAGATGTGCCGAAAAATTTCCCTGCTCCTAAAATATATATTTAACTGTGCAGTTCTTCCCCTGCAATAAGAACTGATTAAGCTCAGGAATAGCTTTAATTTCACATCTGTTGTTTATGTTAGCAAAGCCTGAAAGAAGATAAATAGTCACCCTTTTTCTTCTTCAGTCCCAACTTGCTGGCTACCGGCACCTTCTCCTTTCTGCCCTAGCTAGGCAATATCTCTCATGTGTTGCCTTTCACAGAAAGCTTGGTCCAAAAAGTAAGATGTCAAGTGGATGGATATCACATTATGTAGCAGCATGGTCTGAGCTATCCTATTTCCTTTAGCATTTATCTGGACTGCAACAAAAGCAATCATCTCTTGCCAAAACTCTTAACAATTTTGTTATTCCCAGAAAATCATATAGGGTATCATAAATAATTGTTTCACATGATACTCCAAGGTTTCTGCAGGACCTTTAATCTCCAGGGTTGATGGTGACCTATAAAGTCCTAAAATATCATTATAAAAATTGTCTTTTGGTGATCAGGAAAAAGAGTGACTGGGTAGGAAAATTAACATATGGTAATCCCCCACAAGCACTGGAAGGTGTGAGCCCCAAGTCTAAATAAACATCCAAGCACCAAGATAAAGAATATCACAGTGAATGTTATAGACTGGTGGCATGCCAAATATGAACTAATTTGTAAAAAAAAATCTGCACTGTAAAGTTGGACTTCAATTTCTACCGTCTAATTTTACCTTCTATAAACATTACAAGATAAGTGTTTGGATAAATCAAATGTACAGTTGGAAAAAGTTTTTGTGTGTACAGGCATACAGGCAAAGACTGGATTTTCCATCATTCAAAAAGAATAAAACTTAGTGAGTTTTATGGTTCTATGATAGTGCTAGATACAAGATCAGAATAGCAGAGGGGTACAAAACGATGGGGATCGTTCCAGAAAGGATGCTGCTGTGTTTCTGTGCATATAAATAGTCCTGGATTGTAGTTGATTTTCTTTTCAATTGCAGAAATGTTTCATGCATTTGGTAGCATAACTCCACTCTTTGAACCAATGGCTGATCATGACATTTGTACAAACTGGATCATTCATAAGTGTGCAAAAGTGCAGATCCAGTCCTATGACATCTCTACACTTGCTGTGTCACTCCCACATTTGCTTTAGCTGCCCATGAAGCTGAAAAGTGGTAGCACAAGGAAACCGAAAAGGGGAGGCTGCAGATAAGTCAAATGGTACATACGTAGGTATGAGGAATGGGGAAGTGAGGTATAGTTACTGGCTTCTCCAGTTCTCAGAGCAGTTACCCAATCTTCCAGATTTTAATTTCAAATTTAAATTTAGAAGCTGGGAAGTAAATGAAGGGGACATTTCTGCACCAGCAGTAATTACTTTGAGAAGGAACTATAAAATGGGAGGTCCAATTACTGCCTTTTTTGAACCCAGACAAGCACCTTGACCAAAGGATGCATTGCCAAATGAGTGACATTGTCCCAACACCCATTTTGATATGCTTGATTTGCATTTTATTTCTTTTGTGTGCTTCTATATCATGCAGATGTGTACGTCTAATAAAAACATATTATTTTAACAGGTTTTGCAGTTTTCCTAAATTAACCTGTATCCAGCCTTCCCTTGCCAATTCCTTCTATGTTACTTACACCATTTTGGTTTTTCTCTTTAATAGCTGGACACACAAGGGAGTGGGCAAGGCTGGTCTGCACATATTGGAAAACCGAATGTATGTTCTTATGTGCTTAAAAGTTTAGGGGAGTTTAAAAAGACCAATTTGTGAAAATTCCAAAATAATAAACATTAATGAATCCTATTTTCAGATATTGCCCTCTCTCCCACTGCATGCACACACATTCAATGGAGGGAAAAGGAATGAAATCCATCAGGGCCAAACCATACGAGTTCATCAAGATTTTATCCCCTTCAAACAGAAAGCTAAACATTCCTAGGATTGTGGTGCTTGCATCCAAATTAAGAGTCAATCCATTGAAATAAATAGGACTTAAATTAAAATAGCACTAGATACAATGCATACACTGGACACAATCCTTTATATAGTCAAGAGGCAGACTAAATGCTACAGTTGCTTATTTTGCCATATTTACTTTTCCTTAATAACAAAACAAACATTTTTCTACAAGAATATGGTGCTTGTTCCCAAATGAATGCATTTTGAGCAGAAGACGCAAATTCTGCTTGAATTCTATGGCTGCAATGGTGATAGGATTTAAATAAGTTTAAAATGCAAATGTGAACATAGTTTATATACACATGCATGTTTAAAAATATTAAATAAAGGTTGGATATAACCAGGGCCTATAATTGTAGTTGTACCATTGTCTATACACATATGCTATCTGCGTGCATTTAGGTGTTTACTTCTGGTTGAGCACTTTGGGAAGACACAAAAACAAAACAAAAACAGAATACAGGACACACTGTTTCCTGTGTTGGGTAGTTGGAGCTGACCAGGATGTACACGAGCTGTTCCGAAAACTGATGGAACACATTGGTCTGGACAAGCCTCCCATATTGATCCTGTTCCTCTCGACATGTGCTTAGTTCACCCAGTTACGTCATCTTAACAGAGGTGTTTTACTAGATGCTATTAAAATATGAGCAGCCATTTTACAGGGTTAATTTCACAGCTGCTGCTATGTGAAATCTGCCTTGGAAGGTATAATCAATGCTAAACAAAAAACAGATCTTTACTAAATTCTTCCTTATTTTTTCAAAAGCACAAAGTCATAACTAAGATCAAAATTTCTTTTGATTATTGCTACAGTTAAAACTTTGAGTTTTGATTGTATTTCATTGCATACTAAACAAAGTCCTAATACCTCAAGAATCAGGAGCTGATGCACAAAACATGACTATGCATGTGACTCTCAGTGCAGGCCTGTATAGACCGGTTTGGACAGTACTGATATTCTGCTTTGGTGGTGGACAGCCATGGGGACCAGATGCAGTCTCTTGTGCCGTACTGGCATGCTGATCACCAGCGGCACACAATGGTCTCCGTTAAACTCAATGCGGGGCCAACACTGCTTAGCTTTAGGTGGAAAAAACGGGCAATAGTCCGACCTATAGCCTGCCAATTATCCTACCCATAAACAGAAATGTTCAAACTGAAAATGTATTCGGTTCTCCCAACCCAACATTCCAGAATCCTGAGCAACACCATCCTCACCTTTTTTTTTCCCAGCAGGGATTATTCAAAGCATCAACTGTCCTGCTCTTGATAAAGCTTCCCACCAATTTATCTTGGACAGCAGTTAGAACGACAAGTGCCTTATTTCACAGATTTCCCTTTTGCCCCAAAAAAGAAAAGTTTAATGTTACATTGGCTACCTTTCTCTTCTTGGGAGAGGATAATATTAGAGGTTAATTATATTCATTAATTAAAATGAAAGGTCAGCTACTTCACATTAAGGAATTGCTCTGAGAATGTCATATAGCCCCATGCTATGTGAATGTCATATAATTCTTCCTCCTCCTCCTCATTTGTAAGTCCAGAACCTCCATCTTTTGCTACCTTTGCATGCATCTTCTAATGGACATCTGTAAAATGGCTGTTGTTATGAATCTTTCTCCAACAATATCTAATGAGAGGAATCCTTTAGCATCGCTGAAATTGTTATTTACCCAAGGAACCCAGGACAAACTACAAGAGTCTTGTCCTCTCCTTTTCACATGGTCCAAATGTAAAAAGAAGATAGAAACACATGGTTGCAAAAGTAAGACTGCCTTTCCTTTTTGACATTAGCTTCACTTGGATAGCTCTTGTAGAACCTAAGTCTATGATCATCTTAGTCTGTGCCCACAAAAGCCAGGTAGCTCAGGTGAGCATTGTTCTCTTCCAAGGGCTTGCTCACCCACGCACTTAATTTGATGATTACTTTGTTTTTCAACAAAGCAGAATGTGTGGACTGACTCCATAGAAACATGCCCTGGTTGAGAAGATAAGATAGTTATCAAAGATGGTTGTATTAGAGGCTGTACTGGACATTGCAGAGGAAGAAAGAGTCCTCAAAAAACTATAGCTCATCAGTGGAAGGGGAACATTCCTTTGGATCCACATCTTTCTCATCCACAAGTCCAGTGTGTGGATGTGAAGCTTGGACTCCATCCATCCACAGATTCTAGATACACATATCAATTTCTAGAATTAGAAGACCACAAATCATCTTTGAGTTAACATTTCTTCTGTGGGCTATCATTGACTCCACCTGCAGCTTTACTTTTATGATTAGAAAAGAAAACCATGATCCACTAGTAATGACAGTCCACTTCGGAGGCACCATAATTCTATAAATTGCGCTCCCCAGAGAGGTCCACCTGGCACCGTCGTTATTTGCTTTTCGGCGCCAGGCTAAGACCTTTTTATTTAAAACTCATTTTAATTGTTAATTTATTTTGTATTTATAGGATTTTAAATCTTTTAAGCCGAGATGCACTGGGTTTTAATATTTTTATTTGTATAATTGTTATATTTATGTATTTTGTTTTTGTTGTGAGCTGCCCCGTGGCTTTGTTGCGATGGGGGGGCGGCATAAAAATGTTTTAAATAAATAAATAATTTGCAAACAACAGAGCACATTGTGCTCCTTCCTTTCTCTTCTATTTTGGCTTTATTTAGATTGTAATTCTTTGAGCAAGGGATTGTCATTTTAATTCAGCATGAAGCATTTGATATTAAACATTCTACAAATGATTAGAATGTGGTTAACACAGATGTCTTTTGCAGCAGCAGTCTTGTGCATACCTGAAAATTTAGTTCCACCCTGTAGCTTGCTTATATTGGCAAGCCATTCCTTTCCCTTCCCCACCGTCCCTTGCTTAATGTGTAACTTTGCCAGGCCAAGTTATTTCAAAGTCATGTTGACCCATTTTTTATGTCATGTTCTCTTTCATGGTCCAGACAAACACTCCCAATGTGCTTATCGGTGACATATACACCTGCAATTAACAAAAACTGGACTGCATGGTGAATTGAATCCCAAGCCACCAAAGATGTAACACCTGCAAAGCATTACTATAATTTTCCAGAATAATCTCCTATTATGCACAGGTCCTATTAAAACTTTATTATATCATCAATTGCTGGTGCCATTCAATCCACACAAGCTTTTAATTGTTACTTCTAATTTCTGGGAATGACCTTGGCAGCAACCTACTTGATTACACCTGAATAAGAAGCATGTTTGAATGCCTCTATTGATGAAATGAGTAGCTTAGGAGCTAATGTTACATGAGGTGACCTAGCTGGAGCTCTGATTGCTAGAATTGCCCACCCTGAATTCGGGGATACTTAATTCTGGCATTGAGAATCGGGCTTTGCCTCTGCATATCCATTTTAAATCAGACTAAAATGTGAGCTGGAGCTGAGCCAGAATAACTATGAAATGAAATAATGCATTTGGGAGGACTACTCATCTTGGTCTTCAGGCCATAAACAGTGTATCCTGCAGACTTTTGTATTGTTGATTTTTCCAATAGCAAAGTACCATAGTAAGACTAAACTCTTCTCCAAAACGTGTTCTTTTTCTATGCACAGGAAAGCTTTAGTATATCAAGGGATATCCAAGCTTACACAACCCCACCAATAGACCAAAGTGGTACATATGCGGAGGAAAAAAATGTACCGCTTGATTCAGCTCATCATGTCAACTTGCTTCGAGTTCCTGAAAAGAATGCCAGTCTTTTTCATTGGACCTTGCATTAACAGCTGGTTGACAAATGATGCCATTAGTCTGAGTCTCCCAACTTCTGTTCAAGCTCAAAAAGAGCAGATTAAGTTTGCTGTTTCATTGTGCTTGATGCTAGGACGGCAAGTTCTAATCTCACCTTTGGCTATCCTTCAAAGAACACCTAGGAGCAGTACCTTAAAAAATAATGATGATGACCTCAAAATCATGGCCTGCAGATTCAGCTTATTGTGCTTGGAGGAGGATCCATGGGTCCATACATTGTGCCATGAGAGTAGAAGCTGCATCTCCAAAAATGGTACCTTTAACTGAGTAGCAGAAGACACATATTGCATGAGAGCTTTCCCCAGATTTTCCATCTCCAGCATCTCTACCACTGAGACTTCTGGGAACAAGGCTGCAGGGTCACAATGAACCATTCTTGCCCAGCCTAATGCCATCCAGATGTACTGGACTTTCTCCATGCCATTCCCAGCCTGCATAGCTGGGCCTAAAAACCATGTCTATTCTGTGGGATTGTGCCTGTTGCACAATCTCCATCCATCTCCATGGGCTCCGCGCAGCCCCTCTCCATGCATACAACAGATACGTGAAATTTACCTAGAAAGTCACCCAAGGCCTAGAAATTACCTAGCAGTCACAGGCAATGAATGTGCCTCTTTGCCAGCAGAAAATAGACATGGCCATGTAGCAGAGAGCAGTAGGTTAGGACGCCAAGGGAGGTCAAGCAAGTGGCTGAGTCTGACAAGCAGTGGAGGCCTCCCAAGGAAGTGCAGAGAGAAAGAGTGAAAGAGCCAGAGACTTCAAAAATTGAAGACGGCAAGCTCTGAACACAAGACAGGGCACCCATTCTGACACACGGACTACTTTGCCTTATGTGGCTCTCCAAGATACTGCTGTCAAGAGTCTATGGGCAGACAGGTGATAGACTGGACTCTCTCTCTCTCCCCCGGTTAGCTTCTTTTCATCTACAAGGCTATTAGGCAGGAGGCTTTTCATCTCTTGAGAAATATAGAGTGAAATTTGGGATTGACTGAACTGAAAGAGCAAGGTTCCCCCCCTCCCACCACCACCACCACACTGAGGACAGCGAAGCGGAAGTTCTGTTCACAGCATTTGATGTGCAGATGGAGGTCAGTGGAGGAAGCAGCATTCATTAGCCTTCTTTCTCTTCTCCTTTCCTGTGAAATGAATGCAAAGAACAGGACCAGAGTTCAGTGTAGGCATGTGGTTAGCTGTCAACCCCACATCTCATGGGCTTGCATGAATCTTGGCCACCAGAGCCCCCATTTCTATTTCCTTCCTTTGACATGGTTATTCAGTCCACAGGGCCAAGAGACTGAGGAGACATTCTTGAGAAAAACAAGGAGCAAGATCAGCAGTTTCAGCTGTCTGCTCACACACTTGACATTTCCCTCTGGACAGTCATGAGGACAGAGCCCAGAGGCAAGCTGAGAGCCAAAGAGCAAAGCAGGGAAGAGAAGAGGGACCCACTGACAGCATCCTGCCCAATCCACCAACGAAAACACCTGGAGCTGCCAGTGGTAAAGCAGTTGCTGCTTCCATTGTATTAGAGATTAGATGCCAGGCACACAGAAGGCCGCATGTAAGAATATGTGAATTTACCTACCATGTCTGACTATACATGTGTTTAGCTCAGTGCGACAGGTAGTTGTGCTCCAGGGTGTTTCACATTACCTGCTCCTTGGACCTTTGAAGTGCAAGTGCAAAGAATGAGGTTGGGACCCTCAGCCTACAAACCACTGAGCTAAAAACGGGATGAGCTCTGGTTCCTCTTCCGGTTACTCATCCATGCACCCATGATTCCCAGGCTGATTATCCATAACGATGATCTGCCTGAAAAAAATCTGCAGGACAGTATCACAAACTGATGATTTTTTTCCCTTTTGGAAAATGAGTAAGCAGCAGGCTAACGTAACAGTGATATCCACTGCACATTTGGTTGACCCCCATGTGGTTTTTCTAACTGCTAATTCGTAGATGTCAACAGCATTGTCGCAGATCAAATAACTTTGTTGGGGAGAGAAAATATTTAATGCCTCACTCTCCTGAAAATTAATCTTAAGAAACCTTGGCTAATTATTACTTTCTTCCTTTGACTTCTTCATTCACAGGAGTAGTCAGAGATGATAATGAGGCAAAATTAATTAAAGTAGGAGGAAAGACTGACTTCTGCTAGCAGCTGCTGGGATTTAAGATGTACACAGTTGTAATTCAGATCTAAGTGTGTGAGGAAGGCATGGATTCCTCTACTCAAGGATGAGCCAATTCAAATAGATGAAAATACATGTTCAACTTCAGAAAGTAAATACAGGTTTTAATTCTTAAGTTAAATATAGTTATTCAAATGGTGCAGTCAATTACTTCTAACTCTGCATTAGCCTTCCAGTTCTGCAGTCTTCCTCTGCTCTGAACTAAACAAATTAGCAAAAATGTTCCAGAGATATATAAGAGCTTAAAAAATTTAAAACACGGGTTGTCCTTGGACTGACTCATGTGAAAAGTAACTGGCAAAAACTGATATGAGTTCAGAATAATTGAGGACCTTTTATAACTGTGGATATTGTTCTCTCATTAATCAGGTTAGGTTTTGGTGAGAAATCCATTTCAGTTTGCTTGTATTTACCAGAAATTACCCAATTCACACTTCCTGGAACTCAAACTGGACACAAATACAGCACATGGTCTAAAATATGTACATTTCTGATGCAGGCTCACACAGCAACAGAAATACATCCAAAAGGCATGCATGTGAAAAACTCTTCCCTAAAAATGCATACATTTGAAAAATGTATGCAAACACACGAGAGCCAGTGCAGCACAGAGGTCCAAGTGTTGGCAGGAGACTTGGGAGGGAGCTCTTCCAGTCTCTCAGCCAGGACGCTCTCTGAGTGACTTTGGGCCAGTCACGGATTCTCAACACTACTTCACAGCATCATGGTTGTGAAGATAACATGGAGAAGACAAGTGCCTTGTCAGCTGCCATGGTTTTCTTTCAAGAGGAAGAAAGGTGGAGTATACAGATAATGTAATCGCAATAATGGTAATAATCAAATTCTATAATACATCTCCAAATAGGCACGGTTGTCATTCACATTTAGAAGGAAAAATATGCATGAATTATTGTATGAAAACCCTCAGAAAGGCTTACCTTGTTGTCCTATAGGGACATTGGAACAACCTTCAAGGTGGATACTGGAGAACTCAATGAGGCCAAGTTTTATTGATTGAGCAATCGGTTTGTGACAGGTCAACCAGACAGATTAATACCTTGCTCCTTCCGCACTCTTCTTGAGCATTTCACCATTTCAGTCATATTTTGCATGACTTTGTCTCTATGTTGCACTCAGGTTATTATCAGGTTTTAAAACTTTGGAGAATCGTCCAGTTTTGTCTGAGTTTTACAACACTCCACTACAAGATGTTGTTGTTTTGGCTTTTTAAAAAATAAAGTGTTCAGTAACTTTATGGAGGATAAGTGTATCAACGGCCATAAGCTGTCTTCAAATAAGTAATGCCTCCATATAGAGAGAGCACACCAGGGAAAATAGTAATTGTAGAGGAAACACAAACTTGTTCATATTCTGATTGTGAGCTTCAATGGCAGATGGCCCCCTAGTTGCTGTTGGAACAAGAATGTTTTATCAGAGCCTTGAACCAGCAATGTAATTCTTATATTCCCATTTTCCATGTGCAGGATGCTGATGGATTTTTCATACACCTAACTCAGCACACCATACACCTAACTCAGCACACCATTAAAAAGTTTCAATGCCAATTAAAAAAAAAGGAAAAGCTTAAACCAGACTAAGTCTACTTCTACTTCACACTTTAACGTTTGTTAAAAATCTTGTTAATGACTCTCTCTCTTTCTGTGTCCTTTTTATTTTTTTACAACTAAGTAGTCAAGGACATGATCCTGCAGGTGTTTGTTAGCATTGCCACTGGCTTGTTAACCAAATTAGCCACTTACTCTTTGGACAAGATCAATAGGCAGTCCCATTTCCTATGAAAAGTTCCCCACACCATCAGATTTCCTGCTACAAGGTCTTCAGCATAACAAGCAGGGCTTGAACTTCAGAAAGAATGGTAGCCTTTAAAAACTCCTCCACAGAAAAAGGCAATTAATTAATTGGAAAGCTTTGGAGGGAAGGCTAATTAACCACCTTAGGAACAACACTGAAAACATTGTGTAACTTTAAGGCCAGAATGGAGGTTGCATGTCTTGGTATCAATTTAGTTCTAGGTCCAGTAACTGCATTATTCTGTATAATGACAGCCCGGGGAAAGGAGGTACATGGCTATTTCTAACGATTCCCTACAATTAGTGAAAGATTTGTCCTTCAGTGCCAGTATCTTGCAGAAACATTGCTCCCTGGTGTATTAAAATACAACAAAAATGAAGTGAAATCAAAGCAAAGTGCATCTATTCAAGAGTTTACACATTTTATAGGTAGCAAATCACCCTGAATAGAACTTTCATGATTGTCCTCCACTGCTAGCAAAACAACATATACTTTCTTCTGCAGAACTCTAGGCTAAACAAGGCCTATTAAAGGTAATTTGTTCCTGGAATACAACACACAATTGCTTCCACAAAGAAACACAATGGAAGCAAAACTTACTAATGGATCTGCTAAGACAAAAGTGCCAGTGAAGTTTCATGCATCTCCAAACCATCCATCAGTAAGTTGGAGCAGGCTCATTCCAGAAGAATGCCTAAGAACACAAGGGCCACAATTCATGAACTGTATCAGTGATGGCATTTCTGATACACCTACATCAGATACAGCATTTCCTAGTTCACTTTATTTTACTGGAATCCCTATAGTGTATCAGTGTGTTTTAAATCTAGAAACCAGGGCTGTTTCATTTGGATCTCCTAGAAGTTGAGAGAGGTGTACTTTTCTCTGGAACTGAAGAAACTGTTTGCTTCCTCAAGCCAAGGTCCACCCACTGCCCCATTTGGAAGAATCACAGAGACCAGGAAGTCCTGGGAACTAAAAATGGCCAAGGATCCATTGGTGGACCATTCCTTGCCTACCTGAATGACTGTGCTTCACACTGTCTTAAAGGCCTGCCTATGCCTTCTGCAGGTCTAAACTAATAGAAATGCACAGACTCCCTATAAATTAGCATAACCCCTTTCATACAGCATATCATTGGCAACTGGGCACCATTGTAAAGTATGTGCAATGAATAATAGGATCAATGTGGATGCATTGAAAATTAATTATTTTGCACTTTAGAGATAAAACTATGGAACCCCTATGTATAAATGTTCAAGCAGAATAATATGAGAATTTATATTAATATGTCCTTAGAAATAGCCTCAGAGGACAGGCAAGGTTTTTTTGTTTTTGTTTTGGTTTTGGTTTTTTCTTTCCAGGGTGCCTTTCTATAAACCCTATCTACTCAGGGTAACATCATTGTATAGAATGCTAACAAGTTGGGTAAATAAATTTATATATATTATTATCTGGGATCCCCCTCATATCTGATAACCACTAAGAAGGGATGTACAGATGTTGTTACACCTATTCTATTTGTGCTTTGTCAATTGTCAAGTATCTTGTATTGTATAATATTGTAGTATAGTATCTGCTTATTGCTAGAATCTTATTTTGTTCCTACTTAGGTTAGTTCATAATATGTGGAAAGGGGGGAAATGGTCTGAGGCACATTAGTTAGCACGAACTGCTAGCAATCTGCATTAACGAATGTGGATTGCTGCATTGTCTATGTGTGCCTGACTAGCAGATTCTCTTGGAGCAGTTTCCAATCAATCAATCAAATTAATAAAATAAAATAAAAATTAAATGCTCCAAACCAAAATAAAATAACAAAAGCAAAAAATTGCAAGGCACATTTCCAAGCATTATCATATTAAAACATTAAGACAAAAAGTCAACAGTTAATAGCTAGAGCTACTTATTACAGTTTAGTTGCCTGTTGTCTGGACAGTCTTGATTAGGAATGTGTGAGAATTCTGACTTGGGATGGGAATTGTCTTAGCTGTGATCCCTGGATACTGGGACCTGTTTCCTCCCTGCCACAGGCCTGCCTTCTGCTACTGTTCACACGGCCTGTGGCAGGGAGAGTTCCAGACACTTTTTACTTCTACATGTATGTACTTTGTACATCTTGCATAAAGGAGCACTAGTTCCCCTCAGTGTTCATGCGCTTGAGCTTTGCTTGGCTCACTTCTAGCCTGGGCCAATTGTGGGAAAGAACGCCAGCAAGTTCAAGAGTGCCACTTTCTCGCCTGGCCTTTGCATTCTTAGTCTTGGCCTGGCATCTGAAAATATAATGTAAAATCACGCGAAAGATTACCCCAGGAATGGCATTAGATAGACAAAGGGCCACTCCCTGGTGGGCATTCATCACACCATTGAGAGTAGCAGCATCCAGATAATGCTAGCAGCAGTTGTTACCTGCTATCCCTTTTGTTAGGGAAAGGACTGGCAGGTTGGAATATAAAAAATGGAAACACACAAAAACATGTGGCAGAATCCTGTCTGGACTTCCCAGCACAAGGAAGGCTCTTTGCCTCTTCTGTCCTTCTCCCTTCTCTTTTAAGGAAGGATTGGTAATAAGAAGGACTCTGTTTATTGCAATCAAGTTTGGTCCAGCATTCCATTTCTCACAGTGTTCAAGCTGGTACCTCTGGAAGCATCTGGTTCTGATAAACCCATTACTCACATCCTTGAAAGCCTGAAGAGCCCTCTTTAAAAGAGTGGCCCTGGGAATTTCACACTTTCTCCAATCCTCTGCAGGGCCTGTTTGTGGTGGTGGTGGGAACTGTAGCCTGGGGCAGCACAGACAGGTTGTTAATGGAGCATGTGTGTTTCTTTTACCTGTTACCCATTCTAAAAGAACTGGATGGAAAGAGAAAAGTGACAGGTACGGTGCCTGAATATTTCTCAAGATGATCACAAGAAAACATAACTGACTGTACTTCATATTTGCAGGAGAGTTTCCCAAAGTAGAGTACAACACAGGAAAGCAACCAAGCAAAAGGGAGGAAAAAAACAAGGTTCCCTTTTTTCTGGGAATATACAAGGTGATGTGAATGTGGTTGTTTCAGAAGAACAGCACTCAGTATGCAGCAAAGTAGATAATCAGCAATAATCAAATAATAAATAAAAGGGTTCCAGAAACACCACAGTGTTTGCCTTTTCTATGAATGATCATATGAATATGTAGAACTGGTGACTGTGTGTGTGCTAAAGTGAGACTTAACTGATATATATTGCTAACCATGCCTAGGTTGTCAGTGTTAGACAGAACTCACAAAAGCGCAAAGACCATTTTCTCTCCTTAATGCTTTAAGTGGATGCTGCTGAGAAAATTTGCAGTGGTATTTTTCAAGGAATAATAAATGAAGTGTTTTTAGTGCTCCTATAAATAGTCACTTCTCTACTAAACTTTGCTTTGTTTGGCTTCTGCCTGCTACTCAGAATGGGACTCCAGGGACGTGGAACAATCAGTCAAAAGTGTGGCAGTGTGGCAGGCGGAACAGAAGCAGATGTACAAATCTATCATGCTCTGTGTGAGCACCCGGCTTAATTCTACGCAGGAGTGCTGGTATTTTTGCCAGATAAGAGTGGTGGGCAGAAACCCTTATGATGGGAGCTCAGCTCTACTACCAAGCTTTGTATTTCTTTGCTGCACTTTCAGTCTTCTGCTCATATATAACTTGGCATGATCCAGGCCTTTTAAGTCAAATCAATGTGACTGATAACTTCCTCCCACTGAAATTGGAGGAAGAAACTAGAGGCTTTGGGTCTCCTTGACTTGATTCTAACCATCAGGGATGACCTGGGGGATAAACTGGAACTTAAGCGAACTTTGGAGGAAAATGACTATGTCATACATGAATTCTTGATTCTAAAATATGCAAAAGCTGAATACACCCAAGTGCATGTCCTGGATTTTAGGAGAGCCAAATTTAATAAACTCAGAGCAATGGAAACTAAGGTCCTATGGCAAGTGACTCTAATGAGAAAAGGAGTCCAAGATGTTTTGCTTTGTTTTTAAGAGCAGTCAAATGCAATTGCAGGCAATTCCAACAAAAAACAGGCAGGAGACAACAGAACTAGCTGGTGTGACTTCACCAAAAGCTTAGCAATGAGCTGAAAACAGTGAGAGAACCAGCACTAGAAAGGGAAAGAAAGCCAGATTACAAAGGAAGAGCACATGCAGGTAGTGCAGAACCTCAGGGACCAGAAGGCTAAAGCTGAGAATAGGCTGGTGAGGAATGCTGAAAGCATCTAAAGGCCTACTTCAGACACTTCTGCAGCAAAAACAAACAGAAAAAGAAAAAAACGAAAGTAAGTGGTGAATCAGCTACTCAGTGAGGATGGAAAAATAACAAATTACCAAAAAAGCAGGAAGGGCGGAGCAGAAGTTCTCACTTTCTACCCTGGCTCAGTTTTCTTCCAAAATAAGCTGTATCACCCCTCTGACAAAGATGAACTACAAGCTGAAGGGGCAGGATGAATGGTCAAGGGGCACGCTGTCACATTGAAAAAGGTCAGATTTCTGGGGCTGGTAAACTGCATCACTGAATAACAAGGGCACTTGCAGCAGAACTATCATCTAGTGCCTTTGAGGAAGCATGGAAGATGGGCCAAGTGCCCTGTGACTTCAGGAGGGACAATATTGTCTCTGTCTTCAAAAATTGGAGAGGGGAAGGAGGAACCTGGAAGCTACAGACCAGTCAGGCCAACATCAATCCCTAAGAACTTCTGGTGCAGAGTATACTCCTTCCGGAAGTGCTTTGCAAACAATGCAGTGATTAGTAGAAGTTACGATGGATTTGTCAAGAAGAAATCCTATCAAGCCAACTACTCTTGCTTTTTCATTGAGTAACCTCTTTGGTGGATTATGGGAATGCGCTGATCATCATATATCTTGACTTCAGCAAAGATTTTGATCAAGGGCCCCATGAGATCCTGATTAGCAAATGAAGTGAAAGTTGGCTGGAAGAACATCTGTCAGGTGGATCCACGGCTGGCTGAAGAATTGGACTCATGTGCTTATGCATGATGATCTCTCAAACTGGGAAGAGGAAACAACTGGGGGTACCACAGTGCTCAGTTCCGGGCCCAGTGCTTTTCAATATTTTGGATAAGGATGTGCAGGAAAAACTTCTCACATTTGCAGAAGATACAAAATTGGGTGGAATGGCTAATACCATGGAAGATGAAAACAAAATTCAAAGTGATTTTGATAGGTCAGTAAAGCAGACTGAAATCAAGAGTGAAATCTAACTGGGGGGAAAATGTCAAATTCTGCGCTAGTTTAAAAAAAAAAAATCATAGTTCCAGGGTGTGGGATACTTGGATCCACCATACTGCAACTGAGAAGGATTTTGGAATTGTAGATCACAAGCTGAATATGCCTCAACAATGGGAAACAGCTGCAAGGAAGGAAGGAAGGAAGGAAGGAAGGAAGGAAGGAAGGAAGGAAGATCTTTGTGTGTGCGCATGAATGACAAGCTATGTGTTATGTTTTCAAATGTGTTCTTTGTGGATGTTCCAACCCCATTTCCTTTTCATTGCAAGGGACACTATTGTGGCAAATTAGCCCCAGAAAGTCCCTGGAACAGAATGAGGCCCTCTGGCTGAAGAAGTCACTTCAACATTATTCCCCTTAGCTGGTCATTCCAGCTGATTAACCAATATTCTGCCCAGCAGTGGCATGATTTGCCAGCGGTATAGCCATATTTAAATATGCAGTCCTGCATTATGAAAATGTTTTATTCCTATGGAAAAAATCACTTTTCCAAATCAAACAAAGTAATTTTAGGGTGAAGGTTAGCAGAAATTAGATTACTGGATTGCTTTCCAGCATCTTAATTTGATGCACAGAACAAATGCACTTTTGAATTTGTCTTTGATTCAGAACTCTTCTGCAGAAAGAAACAGGATTTGCTATAAACAAATTATCTGTGGGTTGAAAGTTGCATTAGCACTCATTATAATTATTGCATGGACTTTCTGAATGAATGGCATTTCTAAAAGCCCCCTGGATGGATGGATGGATGGATGGATGGTTTGTTTGTTTGTTTGTTTGTTTGTTTGTTTGTTTGACTGCTGTTTTGGAGGAGTTTACAGTACATACAACACATCGTTGAAGTCCTATAAAATGGACTGTTGTAGTAAATGTTGCTGATATTTGCTCTCTTCTTTAGCATGTCTTAACCTGATGAGCTGAATTTTCTCTTTCCATGATTAATTTATTCTTCCTTTGGTAAACTTATGCACTGGCCCTTGAGTGAGCCAAATCTGTCCTTCCCTTCGACACACTGCCGTAGCATTATGAAAAGCTTCTGAGGCCCAGTTTTCAGATGTACCAGTGGAACCGTATGAGGGACAGGGACTTTTATGTGATGGGCCTGCTTTTCTGAAATGCCGTCCCTAGAAAATTTTGTTCAGCCCCTTCCATATTGATCTTCTGGAGGACCCTAAAGACTTTCCTATTCCAGTCAGTTTTTGAAAGATCGGTGCTGTTACTGTTTTTATCTGTCACTGTTTTAACTGCTTTGGTAATGTGTGGCTGATCTGGGAAAATTGTGTTGTTCTTCAAGTTATCTTAGTATATATTTCACTTTCTGCAGTGAACCTTTCTGGGAGGAGGATACCTTTGGAGGGATTTTAAAATCTTTTAAAATAAATGACAGTGATGGAATTATTTTGGACTGTTACAGTTCCTTTGGGGCAGGTCTTTCCTGGTCATATCTGGATGCATGTTCGCAACTGGTGGTGGACGGACTTGAAGGCTGCATCCCTCTGGCTTCCCTAGTTCCTAGAGCTTATGCTCATACTAATTGACGGCAAGACATTTCCCAGCCACATGGTGCTGTTATGGGCTATTGCAGCGGCAATGCAAAGCATTTTGGGCTGGGTTCATACGGAGTGGGGAGTTAAGATCATATGCATTAAGAAGGGATGAGCAATATACAAAGATGTGTGTGTGGGAAGGATCTCTAAAGCTGTCCACCCTTTTGGAATCTCCCTGGTGGTATGGCTATATGGGATGCCATGCTGAACGTAGCCATCCAGAATCTTCTGCTATGCACTACGGTTTGTGGGAGGTGGTTGACCTGGAAGACCCATTCATTTGGCCCAGGGAATCTTCTTGAGCAGGAGTGACATGAACAAAGAGCAGCCCAAAGTCTCCATCCTTCTAGGCTTGAAAATTCTGAGATATAATTACAGACACAACACGGCTTTCCTTTTATTTAATGTTCTTAATCTTCTACAGATTAACATACCCTCAAGTTATGAGATCTCATTACTACCATCATTAAGTATTATTTTACCCTTCAATTTCCATAATAAAGAATAAAGTACAATCACATTCATGGTGATATAACTACCACGTGCTGCCTTGTATCTTCACTGTTAAAAATAGAGATTTAAACATGCATCTTTCTCCCCTTGACTCACTGAGTACACTTCTAAACAGCACCATGTAGAGAAAAGTCAGGACAACTTTTCATATGAAAGACTAGTCCTGAGTAAAATCTATGGGAAGAATTTTGGTTTGCATCTGAAAGAGGAATAATGAAATGGTGTATTGCTGTTGTAATAATAACAAGGAGAAGGGGAAAGAGAAAGAGAAGGAAGAATAGAAGGAAATGAAGAAGGAGAAGGAAGAATAGAGGGGATGCAGTGGATGTGGTTTACCTGGATTTCAGCAAGGCCTTTGACAAACTGCCCCATGATATCCTGGCTGAGAAACTGAGGAGTTTTGGGATACACCAAAGCACTGTCTGGTGGATTGGGGCAAGGTTGACTGACCGAAAGCAGAGGGTAACCATTAGTGGGGAATCATCGGGATGGCAGCCAGTGACAAGCGGGATCCCCCAGGGCTCTGTCCTGGGGCCAATCCTGTTTAATGTTTTCGTTAATGACATGGAAGAAGGGGTGAACAGTCTGCTGATCAAATTTGCAGACGACACTAAAACTGGAGCAGTGGCCACAACTGAGGAGCAGGAACTCCAGATCCAAAAGGATCTGGACAGACTATGGAAATGGGCAGGAGACAACAGGATGGCGTTCAATGTGGATAAGTGCAAGGTCTTGCACTTGGGGCATAGGAATAGGTGTCATAAGTACAGGTTGGGGACAAGTGGCTGGAGAGCAGCACTTGTGAAAGGGACCTTGGGGTGCTGGTTGACTGCAGGCTGAACTTGAATCAGCAGTGTGATGCAGTGGTCAAGAGGGCAAACACCACCCTTGGTTGCATAGCCAGAAGTGTGGCTTCTAGATCAAGAGAGGTATTACTACCACTCTATTTGACTCTGGTGTGCCCGCAACTGGAGTATTGTGCTCAGTTTTGGGCCCCTCATTACAGAAAGGCTATAGCCAGGTTAGAGTCAGTGCAGCGTAGGGCTACAAGGTTGGTGGCCAGTTTGCAGGGGATGCCATATGAGGCATGACTGAGGGAACTGGGTCTCTTCAGCCTGGAGAAGAGGAGACTCAGAGGGGATATGTTGGCAATGTACAGGTATGTGAGGGGATGTCACATGGAGAAGGGTAGAGACCTGTTCTCCCCTGCAGAGGAAGGCAGGATGCGCTCCAGCGGAGCAAAGCTCAGGGAACCAAGGTTCCATTTGGATGCCAGGAAGCACTTCCTGACAGTCAGGACCCCGAGGGTGTGGAATGGGCTTCCACGGGAGGTGATTGAGGCCCCATTGGTGAGAGTGTTGAAGGATAGGCTGGACATGCACATGGTGGGCATGCCGTGAGTGGAGCCGGCTGGAGCCGGGGGTCGGACTAGATGGCCCAGAAGTCCCCTTCTGACTCGTTCTGTTTCTATGTTTCTAGATGGAAATGGAGAAGGAAGAATAGATGGAAATGGTGAAGAAGGAAGAATAGATTGAAATGGAGAAGGAGATGGAGACAGAATAATAATGGCATTATCCCTGCCAACTACAACTGGGCATCCATTTATTATCTGTTAATAGTATCTATTAATGCAGAGCATGAGATATCTATTATGTTCATGCCAGGAAAGAAATCTATGAGCTTCCACAAGCAAAACATATTCGGTCTCTATGCTATAAAATGATCCCATCATTTTTTTCTTTAAATTTTCATGTGTATGGACTAGGAGACCTTATGCAAGGACACCGGCACAGATGCTGTATTTGCTGCATGCAAAACTCAGTTAAGAGGTACTTTAGAAATACCATTGGTGCATTGTTACTGGAATTGCACTTGCGCATGTATTGCATTGTTTTGACAAATGCCCTGGGAGAATTGCTTTGTAGCTAGTTATGTTTTTGGAACATAACTGGCTGAGGAAACAGGGACACCTTATTGCTATCACACAACAAGGAATTATACAAGCATTTTCAAGTAGGACCACAAAGAGAATAAGAATGAAAGTGGGATTCTTTCAGCTGTTCACCCAGGAATCCTAAGTACATCTACTCCAAGCAACTTGCCTCAGGATAAGTATGCTTAGGATTGCAGCTATTCCTAAACAGCAACTTGGGAAGGGTCCATGGAACATGGAAATAGGGATTCAAGGGGAGAAATTGCCCCCTTGAACTGTCTGTGAAGGGAAGCTTTTGGCTCAGCATTAATAAAGTTTGGTTCCTTACCCCCTTGAAAGTTTAATACAAATAATCAAATTCTCACCAGGTAAGTTGAGGGAACTGCATGCGTTCACTGTCTTCAAACTGGTTCTGAGTTGTACCTGGCTACATGATTTTGGCTGGAAAGGAAAGGTCGCCTTGAAGATATTCCCTAGCGAGAACTAAAACAGGAATACAAAGTAAAACAAATAAAACATCTACAACTACAGAAACGATTGCTATAAGAGAGGAGGAGACATCTGCTGGATAAATGATTTTTTTAAAAAATACAATTATGTGTGTTCATCCAGAAACAACAAACATTATATGACATTGGCTGCCATTCTGTAAACTCAGAAGAACAACAGAGGTTGTAAAAATACCCATATAACGTTAGAGAGTGGTGTTGGGTCAGACAAAATACCATGCTACTGGGTGCATGTCCAGGCAATGTACGTATGGGTGATGGAGAAAGGGTAAATCCAACACTGTCTACTGCTAAATATTCCCTTAATACAGCAGGAGGAAAGATTTGGAATTGATGCTACAAATGGGGGAATGCTTTCAACTTGGCTCCAACTTTAAAAATATTCAGCTCAGATTCTCTCCCCCCCCCCCCCTGCACAGTGCAAGAGCAGCACATGGTGCAAGGACTGTATTTCAGTACTCCAACTTTCCCCATCCCAAACATAGCCTTTTAAAACAATGTAAGAAGGACATCTGTTGTTCCAAGGAATACCCTGCTGATCTATGGTGCAATGGAAAAGGGCAGGTTTCTAGTAGAATGAAATGCCTGGTTTTAAATTGCACATTTAGTGGATAAGCCAGAAACACTTATGCTTGGGGCTTTCCAGACTTTTTTTGTTTGCTTGCTTGCTTGCTTGCTTGCTTGCTTGCTTGCTTGCTTGCTTCATTTTTTGAGGAGTTATCCCTTATCCAGGCACTTGGTAACATGGATTCCTTGGACTGGATCCCTCCACTGAAATTAATGACAAGGCCATTCCACTGAATAAGAATCGAAACCTAAACCCCGGTTGAGAAGCGATGGCTGGATCAACATGAACAAATACCTCCTCTTTGCAGAATTGCCACTGAAATATTGACGGAAAGAAATTTTGAAGTTAATTTTGGGGCTGCTGCTGAGAATGAATAAGCAGCCAAAGAAAGTTTCAGTTAGTTGATCTTTTTTTCATAATAATTCTGCACATTTCTCAGTTTTGCTTAAGGCAAAATTCAAAGGAAAACATCTGAGAGATTTCAAAGGATGACAAAAAGTTTCAGGTGGGCCAGCGACATTTGCATTGCTGTACTCATCCCCATTTGCTTCTAAAACCTCTTGTATCTATACAAAGATAGCCAGCAGGATTGTCTGTTGGGTGGTATGAGGGAGATGGGTTTATCTCCTTCTTCTCCAGACTTAAGGGTAGACAGGAAATCAATGTGACAAAAGTGGTTACCTTTGGCTAACTCACATCTGTTGCTTCTGTTTCAAAGCATGGCTAAACTATTTATTTCTGCTGGCCCCTGGTAACTAAAGAGCAACTCCAGCCTGCTGTCTACTCAATGCAAACTTACAATATCCAATATTGTCCAAATGCCACAGACTGTTACGCCATATATGTGTGTATGTCTGTGTCTGTGTCTGTGAATATACACACACACACACATACCATTAGGGATGTCACAATGTACCTATATATAGGTACATTGTGACATCCCCAATGGTACATTATGTCATCCCTAATTTCACTTATTAATTTCATGTTTTAAAGGTGATTTTTAGGGACACACCCTTCCAAAATATTGCACAGGGGAAGTTAGACACAAAGCATCTGTGTGCACTTGAAAATAAAAGTTATTTGAGAAGGTTGAGGTGTGCGTTGCTAAAGTAGGATGGGTTGATGTTGGGAAGGTGGACCTGCCCACTTCTGATCTCATCATCAGAATCACACGTTATGCTTCTCTCCACCCCATGGATCTCATCTCTGTATGGTGCCATGCTTTCTGCATCAAGAAAAGGAATGCATGCAAGCCATGCAATGTGTGCAAACTTGTTCTATCTGTACCAACAAAACAATGTGTGCTATTTGCACAAGTTGGGAGCTGGACACTATGTAGTCCTGGATCAAAGGAGGCCAAGGTTGAAAGAACTGCATAGTTTTCAACTTCCAGTCTTTGCAAATAGCTCAGATAATTTGATTTGCATGAATTTCCTCAGCTTTTTTTGATGCAGAAACCTCTTATTGTGTCCATGCCAGTTCAGGGCTAACAAACTGGAATCTGAGGACTCCATGGGGTTTTCCTCACATATCCAATTCCACTCACAGAAAAATATTTGGATTGGGGAATGCAGTATTTAAGACAAACCCTGAAGTGAGCAGCCATGTCAAACACTGTAACCTCCTGTGTTCCATGTGGTTTAACTCCTGCTTAAATGGACCTCGCCAAAAGGTGGCAGTATCGCTCTGCTTCGAAGCCACAATGGTCTGGCATTCCATGATGATCCTTTTGAACCCATTGGTTCAAGATCTCTCTCCGCTGCTATCTTTTCTCCTGCATTAGATGCCTATAGAGTGGCATCCACCTATGCAGATAGATTTTAGGTACAGGTCTGTTCTCTTTTGTCCTTTGTGAGAGTGTGTGTTGGGGTGGAGAGGTGATGCTGTTCCTCTCATATGGCATCTTGTAAGTTGCCAACCGAGCTGTAAATGGCTGCCCTAGAACCCAGTCCCAACTATGTGAAAATCTTATGCTTCTTTATTGACTTTATGAGTAGCTCCTACTTCCATCCCTGGGAAGAAATTGGTCTATGCAATCTACTTCCCAGCCAGCTGCTTTAGCTTCAGTCTGGCAGAAGGAAGGGTCAGCTCAGGTTCTAATGATGAGTTACCTGGTGGACTGTCTTTCCTCAACAGATGATGGACTTAAAATGGGGATTCAAAAACTAATATCAATAGCAAACATTTGCTAAAAGGGGAAGGAGATGCCATCTGCTATTTTATCTAATTTCTGTGTGCATTTAACAGGCCAAGAAAAAAAGATGTAGAGCAAAATTAATTAAATAAACAGCAGGGATTTGTGTAGGAAAAAAGTCCTTTAAAATGGTATATCTTTTCCATTTTCAATTGATCGATCTGTTGTTCAGTCAAACTGTTGTGCTTAGCACATAGATCCTGCAAGCCATATTAAAGGCAGCTCGGGAAATCCTTCCTGGTTGTATTAACATTTGGAGTATTCAGGCTTTAAATGGTAGAATTTACCTTGACCTACCTGGTTTTCCTGCCACTATTCTATCAGAGAAAAGTGATTTAATTGTAGAGAGAAGTCAGTTCTGCAACCCCCAGCATTCTCAAGTGTTGCCGTTTTAGGCAGGCATTCTTGCCTTGATTTTCCTAAATGCAGAAATCTTTTGTTTGTGAACCTCCACCCTGAAATGGTGTAGCCGGGCCAGGGCCATCACTGCACTGAGGGGCTGTTGATTTGGGGTTGGGCAGGGCAAAATGAAGGAAACAGAGAAATTAACAAGGATCCACAGTGCAGTTTGGTGCAGCCAAAGCAACCTTACCAACCTTATCTTGCTTCTTTTTGCAGGGGCTTCTGGGGGCCAGAGGGAACCCTGGAATCCCCATGGCCAGAGAAGGGTGTTTCCTTATAACTGTCCATGCAGTCTCAGATACTGATGTTTGAGCATGCTGTTTCCTGGGGCATGATAGTGGAGTAATCTCTTGCAAGAAGACCAGTTTTCAAACAGGTAATTTAAAAACCTCATTGCAAATTGGTTCTGCTAGATGAACTACATACTTTTCCCCCTCAGTAAAAGGAAATGCATACCCTGTCAAACTAGGGGCTTTGCCTATTTACAAAATGGAATTTTGTACTTAGGGGTAAAAGTGTTGTGTTGACAAATGGTGGGGGAAGGTTGGGGATCACGACAAGTGTTTATTCCCAGAATAGTAATCAGCAGAAGCTTTACTAGCCAAATCTGGAAAGTGAGATTAGTTCAGTCTGAACAGATCTGTCTGGCTATCATTTTTGACAATATTTTTGTATTCCAAGAGCTGAAGTCCCCTCTGATGCCAGGTTCAAGGAATCGTTACGTTGCATATACCTACAAGGTGAAATGTGTAGCATGTCAGCACTACAGTGTAAAGCAAGGACAGACGGGATCTCCATCTCGTGGAGCATCCTGCAGTTCCGAGAGTGGGCTGAGGGCTGGGAGGTATTTTGCTGTGCAGGCATACCTCTTCAGAAGCAACACAGTCAATTTCTGCACCTTCTAGTAGGGGATTTTGTTGGTATGGACCATCCATGCTATGAGTATCATAGTATGCAAATATGCATTTACCTGTGACATAACAACAATAAGAGATGCAACATTCTAACATTCAAGCAGGGAATGTTGCTTCACCTGTTCCTCAGGAAAACATTGGAAGTGAATATAGCAAAAGTTCTTGGCCACTGTTTGCTAGGAAAGAAACTGTGGTCAAACATTTTCTGAAGGTATACTTTGCTTAGGATTGGGAGAGGCAATATCCAGCCCAAAAGCCTAATTCGGTCCATAGATATTTGAATTTTGTAAATATATTAGCCAGAAGGCTAATTCCATATCCTAAATGGAGGTGTGACCAATGAATATGAAGGGCTGAATACAACCAACCCTCAGGATAATCAGGCCAGAATCCCAACCATACCTTCGTAGAGCAGGAGTGGGCAACCAAATGAGGCAGGACCAATCCTGCACAGCCTGAATGATGTCCAGGAAGAGGCCATGCTGCTAGACAACA
The DNA here is from genome assembly GCF_004798865.1 of Varanus komodoensis. Lineage (NCBI taxonomy): Eukaryota > Metazoa > Chordata > Lepidosauria > Squamata > Varanidae > Varanus > Varanus komodoensis. The sequence continues at coordinate 2,948,171 of NW_025335780.1, forward strand.
GAATACCAGCACCTCTCCTGGTATCATTTGGTACCCAGCTGGCTTTTCAGATCAAAGAACCTCAGAATGTGTCCACCACCAGGAACCTGCTTCACTCTGCATGGGTTTTCTCCCAACAGAGAAATCCAAGGGCATCTTCTGGATTTCTGCATGTAGGGATGTGTGAGGAACCTGGCAGTTCTCCACAGTCTGGCTACAGATTCTGTTCCCCTTCAAATGTTCCAACTTTGATGTGCGCTGCAGCCAGTCAAGCCTTTATGTGGATTCCAGACCGCAAATAAATTATGTTTGTAGATTTTTAACCCTCTGAAAATGAGTTTGCACAGGCTGTTTTTATCCAAAACCCAAAGCTTGTGAAACCAGAGTACCTCATGTGGACACTGTCCAGCTTTTGCAAATATAGGTGGGACAAATGTGGACATGGTCAATGTGGGCCAGGTGGATCATTTTGATGAGGGCCTTCAGGATTCTGCTTAGGGGAGGGATGTGGGGGTCCACCTCGCCCTCACCACCTTCCTTCTACAAGGAATTAGTAGAACTAATATTTTATGGTGCGTTAATTCTCTCAATGGCTTACAATCTCTATCATGCATTGAAAGAAAGCCCATGCAACTAAGCTTCATCATTTTTATGATTTAATCTGCTTCTTGGCAAGATGGGATCATGTTTGTGAGATCCTTTAAAATGCATGTGTCACTCTTTTGGGCCCCTGAATGTATTGTGGGATGCATTGATGTATATCTGTATATTCATGCTTCATATTTTTCATAGAGTGGGAATCGGGGAAGAATTCAGTCCAAGACGAAGAGTGCATCCTGATCTATCTTGACCTGGCACCATGTCTTGTCTTTGACTCTCCCCTCCAGAGTAAGCCCCTAATGCAGTCAAAGCTGCAAAGACCACTCAGCCAGTGTTTGTAGGAACTCATTTATCTCCCTGCCATATATCCATGCAGCAGCTCACCTTAGAAACATAGAAACAGAGCGAGTGAGAAGGGGTCTCCCGGGCCATCTAGTCTGACCCCTGGCTCCAGCCGGCTCCACTCATGACATGCCTACCATGTGCCTGTCCTTGAACACCCTCACCAATGGAGCTTCAACCACCTCCTGTGCAAGCTCATTCCATACCCTTGGGGTCCTGTCAGGAAGCACTTCCTGGCATTCAAAGCCTTCTTCTAACCTTTGATTGTTCTCTTCACTTAATTGTCAGGTGAAAAATGAGAGGACAATTTCACCAAACTTATACAGTGGGAGGGAAATTCTCCAATAGTTTCTCTGCCAAGCATGCAGTATTGGCAGCACCTTTGCTCCTTTTTCTTTAAAGAGTGTTTTTTTTTTTTTTTTTTTGTATTGTCTCTGCAAGTGGCAACATGCAGTTGTGAGGAAGGGAGGGAGTGTCCAGGTCCAGGCAGAATTAGTCAGGTGCCAAAACCTTCCAATTTTCTGGAAGTTTTTTTTCCTCCAGAAGGATCCTTCCATTTTTTTGCCTTAACCACAGGCCATATATATATATATATATATATATATATATATATATATATATATATATATTAGTTTGCTGGGTTTTTGTCTAGCGTGCCTTGCTGCAATTGCTCTTTTATTCCGCATCTTTTCATTCCTCCACAGCATTCCAGGCAGTCTGCACTTACCCTGCACAGAACTGAAAAACAACCATGGGAGAAATTCCCACACAAGGTATCCCCCTCAGCTTCAATTAAATGGTGGGAAGCCAAGGAAGCTGCAAATTGCTGGAGAGGGTATTGGACAAAAAAAGGCAGAGCATTCCTGTACATTCTTGGGCTACCTTGTAAGGTAAACCCAGCCCATGATGACTTCTTCAAAATAGGAAATTATTTTTCAAAGAGAAAAGAAATCAGATTAAATGAAAAAAGGGGAAGAAATTCTCAGCACAGTACAGAACTGCATATACATCAAGAGCATTCCCATGTGAGCTGCTTCCCACCCCAAGTTTTTGACCACTTTTTAAAACAGAGTCTTAAATCTTAACACTCCATTAAAGTGAAGTGCAAACATTTCTGATGACCTTCCACCTGGAGACAAAGATCTGAAGGAAAGATGAAAAACCTAAAGGCATTTGGAATACAAACTGATTTGTAAATATGTTTAATGGATTTTAGCTTCTTGATTTTATTGATTATATTATTTTGCCAGCCTTGTTTTCTATGTTTTACCTGTTATTGTATTGCTCTTTCACTTCATTTCATAATATTTTATTGCAGACAGCTGCCTTTGGCACCATTTGATGGAAAGGTCTTCTACAAATGCAAGAAGCAATAATCACAAATAATGATTTGCATGGTCCAAAACAATAGCTTTGCTGTTGGATATTTGTTTGTGTTGAAGTGTGGTCACTATTCTATATATTGGGGTGTCCCACATTCTCAGGCCCAAGGCTACATGTGATACTAGCTCAGGAATTGGGAACTGCTTGGGATATTTAATTATTTATAGCATTTTTATGCTGCCCCCATCACAGAAAGCCTTGGGGCGGCATAAAAATATAGATAAACAAATATAGAGTAAACATTAAAAATTTGGAGCATCTCGGCAACACTATAAAACCAATAAATACACAGACATAGACACACAGTCCAATGATCCTAATATAGATTGCTCTTTACTCACGGGCAGAACAGGTGTGATTTACATTAGGATTGCTAGGTGAAGGGATGGAGAGAAGTCCAGCTCCATGGAGCAAGCACTTAAGTCTTGAAAGATGACAACATGCATTGTATTTAAGCCCCAAATCTGATTAAAGGTAAGAAATAGCCCTCCATTATAACAATGTCCTTTGAGCTATCATTGAACTGGCTTCTTTTAAAATAAAAGAATCTTCAACTACCATGTCCTGCAAAGGAATTCTACATTGACACTTCAGGACTCCATTTATTTATTTTTTATTTTATTTTATTTTATTTATTAAAACATTTTTATGCCGCCCCATTCGCCGAAGCCTCGGGGCGGCTTACAACAATAAATTAAAAATAATTATAATATTAAATTAAAAATATAAACATTAGATTAAAAATACAAAAATACAATATAAAATAAGCTGCCCTGGCCAGATAATAAGCCTCCCTGGCTAGATATTTTCCATACTAGTCAAATATTTTGTACACTAATATCTCAGACAAGATCTTGTGCTTTTCCAGGATACTAACAGCACATACTTTAAAAAATGGCTGCATCCTTTTCTGCCCTCCCATATCTTCTCCCATACCCCTTTCCCCTTCCAGAAAACCTCCCAGAAATCTCCTGCTTCCTTAAACCCCTTTCCCCTTCTTTCCACAGTGTCCCTCTCACCAGAAGAGTGCTGTGCTACCCTCTCCTGCCTCTTAAAGCTCACCTTTCTTTGCTCATCCATCTAGCTATTTTTCCTTTCATTGTTCTCTTCCATCCCATCCCACTGCTGGAGACATTTCAATTTGAGGTGCTTCAAGGCAGGGGCTCGAATGTTATGGGATCTCTCTTCTCTCTCACTCACAGCTTCTTTAGAGAAACGGGATGCAGTTCAGTGGCAGTTCCCTTCTTCAGCAGAGGACACGGGAGTAGTGCACGGGTTGCACACAAGCAGCACTGGGGCTTTGAATTAAATGTGCTTGCCTGCGCTGAAGAGATACACACGAGTGAGGAGATCAAGAGCAACAGATGGCCATGCACCAGGAGTGTAACTAGGAGGACATTTGACATTCCTAGAGACAGCTTTAGAATGGAAGCCAAGTGCAATTCAGCTGAGGAGATAAAAAAACCATGCTGAGATGAAGATCTTGGATGCAGAAGGGGAGTAAATCAAGATAATACGGAAGAGCAGAGGACGCTGAGAGAGACCTCTCCCTCAGCAGGCAGAGGAGTGACAATGACAGCAGAAACATCTGTACTTCTCATGCACCCTTCTGATGCTGCCATTTACATTTATGCTCTTGGACCCAAGTTAATTGGGTGCATTTCAGGCAAACCTGCCCTGAAAGCAAAACAATGTGATAATGCAGTAGACGTGGTTTGCCTGTGGCATAAAGAGGAGGGTGGGTGGATGGATGGAAGGGTGGGTGGGCAGATAGACAAACAAGTATACTCACCACTACATATATACATACATACATACATACATACATACACACATACATACATATGAGGATGGGTGGGTGGGTGAATGAGTACATGAATATGTATGCATGTTTGTATGGAAATTAGGCTCTGCATGTTTATAGGAAGGGAGAGACAGGTTGGGTTGCATGTGCTGGCCTCAACCCAACTCAAATGTTTCCATGTGCTCCACTCACAGCACCTCAGTATTGCACTTCGCCCTTTCACTGTCACAAAAGCTTGTGGTCCACCCCAGCAGTCACTCAGATTCCCTGTAGCTGGCAAGCAAGTTTGTCATGAGGACAAACCATCACAATTGGGTCTCTTTTGGACATTTGTGATGAGACAATAGGGAAGCAATGTCCTTTATGAATGTGTGTATCAATTGATTGGAGGGAAGGATTAGAAATGTTTGTTTTTTGATAAGGATATTCCTCAGTTCACACCTTCTAGACCAAGCACAGATTTTGATGCAATTTTGCAGTAAAATCCTGTATATTTCCAATCTTTCCAATCTTTCTCATGATCGAGAAAAGAAAAAAGTGCACACAGAAAATATATGCACATTCCAAAATGTATGCATTTAAAAATAAGTACAATTTCAAAAAGGAGCAAATTTATACTGGGTACATTTTAAAATGCATAGATTTGTTAAAATGTGCTGAATGGAGAATTGCATTTGAAAAAATGCACAGAAATACACATGAATTTTCATGCCAAAAAACCCCCTTCACAAACAGATACAGACTTCATTCAGAAAGATTTTTAAAATTGAATTTTGACAACTTGATGTTCCTATTTGATTACAAACCACCTGATGAATCACCACTGAATATGTAAACTGACTCTAAGAAAAGCCCTTATTAAATACAAGTTCTACCAGGGTTTCTTGTATCCTCACAGCTCATTCTAATAGGACAGTCATCACTTAATTTTTTATTAAACAAGATACAGAGCTGCATGAGCCAGCGTGGAAGCATTGCCCTATGAGGAGAGATTAAGAGAACTGGGCTTGTTCAACCTAGAGAAGAGAAAATTGTGTGTGTGTGTGTGTGTGTATGGAGGGCGGGGGGTGATATACGTACCATAAAGGCTGTCACAAAGATAAAGGTCAAGATCTCTTCTTGCAGATGTCAGAGTGTAGGACACAGAATAATCAATTCCAGCAGCAATAGCCCAGATTCAGGCTGGACATCAGGAAGAGCTTCCTCACTGTCAGCAATACAGCAGTGGAACCAGCTGCCTGGAGAGGTGGGGGGCTCTTCCACACTAGAGACATTCAAAAGGAAACTGGACAGCCCTCTGAGTGGGATGGTGTGACATGGTGTCCTGCACCAGCAGGGAGTTGGACTTGATGGCCTTCATGGCCCTGTTCAACTCTACTGTTCCATGATTTGATGTCAGTACAGGGCCTAGAATGTCCTCCTAGAGAACTGATAATGCCTTTCTACCTACTGTGCAACTACAAACTGGTCTAGATGTTCCAGCAGTTCATTAAAATGAAAAGACGGGTGTGGATGGACACAAAATGATTTCACTAATTTGTAAAAAAGCAAAATAATGCATTTAAAACCAAATGACAAAATGTCAGTAAGGTCAAGCCTTAAAAGACTACCATTAATCCATTAAAGGTTCTAAAAGCTGGCTGGTTTTGCCTGTGCAGGCATTTCCACGTCTTCAGCCAAAATATTACCTAAGGATAAGCAAAATGGGATGAAGTTCTGAAAACAGACAACAGCCGAGCGCGCTTCTATATGGAAGTTACAGTGGTGCTTTCTTCACCAGAGGGAAGGGAATAATGGCATCTCTGACAGTAACACCTTGCATTTCACAACTCCTTTTTTGCCAGGATATATAAGCTGAAGGGCAGAACCCAAGTGGTAGGGAGAAATAAGATACATATGCTCATATCTCCTCATGGGCTTTTTAAAATAAACTCTTGTCTACATTCTGCACCCTGTATAAACACAGTTCTTCTGAGGGTATTTCTCACACTGAAATTAGAAAGAGAATGACATCAACATTTAATACCTCCCTGAGGTATTTTACTATAGCAATAAAGTATAGCAGTGAGGCAAGGAAAAACTTGCCTTTGCTTTCCTTAGCTGTTTGCCTAAAGGGGATCTCACTGCAGCACATGTTTTATTATGTGGAAACACACTGATCTCAACGGCAATGTGTTTTTCCATTTGCCTGCCATGTTAAGAAGGCGGCCACATAACTCAGAGGGCTTCTCAAATTGGAATTATTAGAGTCTATTCATCAGGACAGTGCCTGATTGCTCCTGTGTCATATGCAGCAATCACCTTTCCACTGATATCTCTTTGTTCTATTAAGGATTGTTCTGAATTCTGGAAGAAGTTTTAAGCCAGTGGTGGCTTCTGATTCACACCCTGTGGATTTGTGCAGCAACTAGTGTGGGTCACCTAAGAATCTGCAGTAGATCTGGAACAGATGAAGTAATTCTCCAGACAAACAAACTTTGACTAGCCTTGGACCAATGGCAAACATAACAAAATCAACTCCTTATACACAGAGACCCAGGATATTGTTCTAAATTTCTCAGCATTACTCAACTCTTTGGTCATGATATCCCGGCAGGCCTGTACCACTTGAATCCACAATGGGCAGGTTCACACAACAGGACATGGTGCTTGCTTGCTTGCTTGCTTGAGCATTGCTGGTCTGTTATGCCATCCAAGACCATCATGGTATTACAGCATGATGCATTTGGTCTTTGGAAATGACAGTTGCTGGTATGTTTCGCAAAAAAATCATTTTGATGCTTTGTGACATATAAACAGTTACAGTTAATAATATGCACTAGCTCTAGGGGCAGCCCAAACCAAGCATTTGGGATTGCACCAGAAAAACAAAACAAAACAAACAAACAAACACATCCAGGACTACCTCAAATATTAACCTGTTCTGGGCAAAGCTTGACTTCAAGGACTACGAGGAGAACTGAGATACAGGCAGAGCATTATCAAGTTCATCAGAAGGTTCTACAGGCATGGCATGAGGTACAAGGCAGGTTTTAAGGGAGCCTCCCCCAACATAGTGTCCCCCTAATATTTTGAGCAAGCACTCCTGCCATTTCTGACCATTGGCCATTCTGGGCAGGCCAGGTCTGTAGGTTGTCTGGTTGGAAACTGCTGGCCTAAGTCTGTGCAGGCAGGCCAAGCTCGGTAAGGTGCAATGAGCATATAGTTGCACTTGGTGAGCTGAAATCGTTGTTCAGTCAAGAAACGTACTGCATGGGGCTGCCATTCGTCTTTGCCTAGCCCTTGTCTAACTCCCCGTGTTTGTGAAAATAAGACAGGGCAACCCCAAGCTCCCTGGAGAAAGGGTGGCACGCTTGTATGACTGATTGCTAATTGAACAGCAGGCCTCTCTGGGGTATGGGGATGAAGAAAACCCTGTTCTCTAACAATGCAAGGATGTTCCAGGGAACACCTGTTACCTCCTATTATAACAGAGGATCAGCTGGTCTGAATTTTTCAACAAAGGCTTCTTACGAAGTCAGCTATGCAAACCATTGGCTCTATGATTTAGCACATCTTTGTTTCTAGGAGGAACTGTTAGAATTGGTTATTGAGCTCTCTCTCTTTTTCTCTCTCTTTCTTGCTCTCTCTTGTTATTGTATTGTTATAATGAATGCAATTTAATTAAAACCAAGCTGGAAAGAGAGAGGGAAAAGGGAGAGAGAATGCCATCTATTATTTATTGACCATGTTCTTCTGAACTCATTATTGAACTCACAATGAAGTGAATTATTAATCAGGCGACAGCAAATTAATATGTTTCTATCTGCCTTAGTAACATTGGCAGAAGAAGAAGAAGAAGAAGAAGAAGAAGAAGAAGAAGAAGAAGAAGAAGAGATGGCACAACAAGTGATGGCACAACATGTGATCATATAGATCCCTCTGCTCCTAGAAGGCTCACATAAGGTGCAACTGACAACCATGTAGGTTCTCTGCATAGCAAAAGTGGGGAATGTGTGGTTCCCCTGAAGGTTGCACACTGTTTATTCCAGTGCCCATCAGACCCAGCCAACAGGATCATGGTCTGGTTGACAGTATCTGTAATCAAGAATCCCCTTGAAGGCCACAGGTTCCTCAGCATTCTTTAACCAAATGGGCGTTTTATAGTAGTGCATCATGACAGTAAGAACTGTAATTCCAGAAGGACTCTGGGTGGTTGTTCTAGAATATCAGCTAGCCAGGAACAAAATACTGTTTGTGAATATTAGCACTATCTGAAGGCAAATTCAGAAACCAAATATAACTCATTGGTTCATCTTTCGCTCTCAGGCTCAACTTCTCTGTATTGCGACATCACCACAAAATGTAATCTGAAATTTTATTGAGGTGCATGAAGCATTACTAAAGATGCCTTAGTTCTTGCTTGCATCACACATTTGGGACACTTACCTGGAACAGCAACCGACAGGGTGCGTTGGCTAGTAGTGCTGGTGAAATATGCAATGGAGCCAGACGTGCCAGGCATTCCATGAATCTGACCTGTGGAATCTGGCTTTTTCTGAGTCACGCAAATTCCAGAGCTATGCAACCACATTTTTTCACGAATGTCTGTTTTTAATTTTGGAGACATTAGTGAAAATGTACACCTGTGTAAGTGCACCTTAGTGCAAATATGCATTTTCAAATAAACCCCATTCTCGTACAAGAAGTCCAGTTCCAACCAAGAGTAGATGACAGAACAAAAAACACCTGCCAGTCCATGGAACACAGACATAATGCATTCAACAGCACATTTTGCTTTTGCAATGCAATTCTGAATAATTCATATCAATAGGTGTTTCTACTGCAATTATTTTCATTCATAGTGACTTGATTGCACATAATTCATTAAAAATACAGCAACATCTTCTGAAATAATACAATGCATGTCAGGAAATTATTATGCATTACCTAAGAAATGGGCTTAGTTGTGCTTTGGGTCTACAATGCTCCCTTACTTTTCATAGACCTGATATTATTTTCAAACTTAGCACCCATTCATACCTTTATATGCAGCGATGAATAGATTTGGAAAATCGTAGATATTTATGATGACCCTAATTTCCAGAATCTAGCCAAGAGCATGACTGGTTTCTTCACAGAGTAGTTGCTAGATGCAGATAAATGCAAGAATCTGAGTATCCTGCTGATGGCGTATAGACTACAAGAAATGCAGCATAGCCCGACTGTTGCAAAGTTATCCCAGTAGCATAAATAATGAAAGTGGGCCCAAGGCTGGGTGCAATGCAAACTATAAATCATTGCAGAATGTTCCATAATAAATGTCTGCCTGCACATTTACTGTGTCCTTCTCTGTGACCTTTCATCTTCTGCCCCATTATGAAGTTCTACTTGGTGAAAATGATCTGGTAGTCATGCTCTTTTGAGAAATGTGGAGCTGCTGTGGACTTTTACCTACCGCAAAATTTGGGGGGGTGGGGGGATTCTAGGCAGGTTAAACTTCTGGAGGAATTATATAAGTTAGAAGTGAAGTTGCAGGTACTCTGGTAAGACTAGAAACATAACTTTTGCAGAAAGGGAGGCTAGGTAATGCTGTGGATGTGAGTATAAGGTCCACCTCCTGAACGTATCCTGAACCTTTATTTCATCTTCTCAAAGTGGTGTCAGGAGGGAGTAGCAGAAGTGAAGTACTTTCCCCACCAGTTTCTTTCTCACAATTCCCTTCCACCTTAAGAAGTCTCCTCCAACCTTAAAACTTTCATCCCATGCAGTGAAAAAGGACAAGGGTTAGGGTTACAATATTCATGGATTTTTACCCATGAATATTGTAATGGGAAGTTTCACAGATATCCAAACACTAGAGATGGGGGAGAGTTTTGTTCCATTTGAATTTTAATGCAAACTTCCTCTTATCAAATAAATTTTCCTTACATATATGTACTTACCTGCACATGTTCTACAAAACATGCATGTATGAGAAAGATCCTTTCAACGCTGGCATTAGGAAGCCTAAAGAGAGGAACACAAAACAATCCGCTCAAGACACACTTCAACCAACGGGAAATATTTATATCCATATCTAAAATACAAGCACTAACCCAACTATATAGCTTTTCCTGTGAGGGAGAAGGCAAACCTTGGTGAGCATTTGCAGAGTACCTGCACAGAATGATAACACCTGTGACACCTTCATGAGAACATGCATTGTTGGAATTTTAGCTGAGCTGTCATGCCGGTCAGCTCTGGAAGTAATGCACTGTCCAGTTGCCACTGGCCAGTAGGACATGCTTACTGGGACATGGATTACAAGGGGAGGATGGGGCAACTGGGTTTCCTAATACTCTTGGCCACTAACGAGATGAGTGTTGAGATCAGCAAGGGGAAGATGGCAAGGGCAAAAAGGTTAGCAATGGAGTGTTCAATGCACAGTCAACATGATAAGGAGGGCTAGTAGAAGGGCTCCATTGAGTGTAACAGAGAATCACTTTTCAAGAACTTGTACCTTGATTCTCTGAGCCATCCCACCATCGCTCCAAGGCCGTCCACCATATACCCGAAGAAACCCCAACACCAAGGAAACAAAAAGGAGGTTCAAGTGAATAATGCCACCACAATGAGTTTGTGGACGTTCTACCATAATCTTTAGCAATACCGGCAAGGAAAGGGTGCACCAAAATTGGGCATCCGTGTGAAGGTGGCCAACAATGATGCTGCATTCTCCTTTGCCAGGAAGCAGTCTCCTGATGGTGGCTTCTGGAGCAAACTGAGAACATGACTAGAGGGAACAAGCCTGTCACCCTCTCACAAATTCACTGAACTCACATCTCTGTTGTAATGAATAAAAGCTGCAACATGGCCAATTGATGACTAATGTCACTAATGTCTTCACAGCAGAATTCATCAACAGTTCAATCCCCATACAGAAAGATGGATGCTGCATCAGATAATAATTGTCAAATAGTGCATTGGGTTTCCAAAGTGGAGTGCAGAACCTTTAATCTGATGCACATTCATCCAAGGGGAAGCCCGCAATGAGACATACTTTCAAGTAAACATGTGTAGCACTGGACTGAATTTTTTGGTTGGTTGATTACCAAGTTATCAACAGTGGATGTTCTGGATTTATTTCTGAGAAGCACAATGTCATCAGAAACAAGCTAGCTCAGTTTAATGAATACCCAAATGCTTTTGCATGACACCTGCATTATAAATTTATTGAATAAACATATTTGCATACAAAGGAGAATAGAAAAGTAAATGCTGAGGAGTCAGAGAGCAGAGTGAAAAGAACAACTAGAGCTGATTGTTGCAAGCATTTGGCTAGAAAAACGTGATCACTGAAGCCCTGTCAATTTGCATTCTGCTGTCTGAATCTGCTGAGACACGAGATCACAGCAGTGTGTTTGAGTCGCTCCAGCCAATTCTGCCAGATGAAGGGGCCAGCTTGTGATTTTCCCCCAGTCAGGGGAAGCCCCCTGCTGCTAGGACAATGGCTACGGAGCCAACCCACCATCCTGAAAACAGTGACAGCATTGCTCAGCAGTGCTTCTGCTAGTAATGGAGGTCAGCAAGCATGATCCATGTGGAGGAAGGAAGCGAAATGGAAGTCAAGCTGCACTGGCTTCTTACAAGTGAAGAAAATGCACTTCCAGAAGACTAAAATGTTGGTTGTAGTGTGTTACATTGACATTGGGGAAATAATAATAATAATAATAATAATAATAATAATAATAATACTTTCATACAGAAATGATGATGATGATGATTAATGTATTTTGTATTCAATGTTGTAAGCCGCCCCGAGGCCTTGGCAAGGGGCGGCATAGAAATGTTTTAATAAATAAATAAATAAATAAATAAATAAAATGATGATATTCACCTTTGACTTTCTTCCTTTGCCCAGGAAAAAAAATGTCGTGCATATTTCAAGATTTTAACTCAGGCTGTATATCACAAGTTTTAGAATACTGGCATTTCTGAGATGGAATAATGGTAAAATCCAAAACACCCTCTTATTTTAGAAAGACAATCATGTCTTACTTCTACTCTGCAAGGTGTGTGTGGTGGGTGGGGGGGGGAGGAGATGAGGAAGGAAAGAAAATGTAAAATTGTAGCTCTGTTGCATCAGAGTTTATTCAGATGATGTCGGTCATGTGGGCAACAGCCCTCCATGTTTGCCCATAGCTTCTGGTAACCACAGGCAGGCAACTTTGCCATACAGAGGTTTTATCCAGCCATTATGGCTAGTAGCCACTGTTAGGCCTATCCATTATGGATATGCATATTTTTTGGAAGAAGAGAAACGTGGATCCAGATTACTAGAAGGAATTTCTGCATCCATATTTTGTGCCTGCCCACAAAGCCTAGCCTAGCTGGTGAAGCAGTCTGAGCTGGCAAGCTGTTCCCTGCCACTGCATCCACTTGCAACTCCAGTGACAGTTCTGGATCCAGGAGCACCCTCAGACAATGAACCTGTCCTTTGGGGGAATGCAACCCACTCTAGAACAGGTTGGATATCTCCAATGGACAGGTGACTCATCCACCAACAGCACCTCCATCTTGCCTGGATTGAACCTCCATTTGTGGGCCCTCATCTGCCTTTTTTTCAGCGAATTTCCTCCCACAGGGTGACCAAGGCAGTCTTCATACTTACTGCTATTGTTCTTCTACTAACAACACCTTCTAATGTTGTTCCTCTTCATCATCACATCTTCTCTTCACAGCCATTGTTTTCTGAGCCAGAGGAAGATCGAGGTGAACACATAGGTTGCATTGGTGAAGAGAAGCACCTTCAAGGGGGTTTGTCCCTGGACCTTGGTAGGATGTAGGGCTTGCTCGAAACCCTCTTGTGAGCCTGAGCGTTTCTCTCTTCTTCTCCTTTAAAGAATTTTGTCCTGGTGGACATTCCACAGACTTTGCCACATAAATGACCAGCTTCTCTTCCCACTCAGAAATGCCATCAAAAGATTTAAGCTTGGATTTTGCTTCAGGTTCAGAGGTTCAGCAACGATCAGCAGCTCACATGGGGCCTTTACTTCAAGCAGTGACTGTGGCACAGTCCCTTAATAATTGTCGTATGGCCTCTTGAGAACACTCACAAACTGAAAGCCATCTGAAAGTATGCATTAATCACTAATTTTAATAATGGGGGAGGGGTGCCTGCAGAAGTAAGATGAATGTGTTTGCTTGTTGCCATTTGTAACATTCCTGTTAAGAGGAGGTCGCATTCAACATATTAATGTGTTTGCCTCTCCTCTAATTTACGATTCCCTTCCCACTTTAATGAGATCTGCTCCTCAGCCCATAAAATAATTGTTATGGTAAACTGACTTTTTAAAATTAGCTACACACCAGTTGGTCCAGAAACCTATTCCTCTAGACTATTCATGCACAAAATACCTTTGTGGAAAGCCCTTTCCAAGTGTGTAATGTCTGGAGCAACTCCAGAAGTCTGACTGCTTGAGTCTCTCTGCATGACAATTGGTAGATCGGGCCTTCCTGTTCCTTTCCTCAGCCAAGCCATACCGTTAGAATGACTGAGATGCAGAAATACTCTTGCAGTTCTTCTTGACCTGACAAGGAGACTAATTTCAAATCCTAGTGCCAGTTCAGATTAAGATAACAAGCCTCATCCCAGAAATATCGTCTCCCACCGCCTCAGCCATTGTTTGTGCTGGCAAGAGCCTTTTGTGAGGAATGCCAAGGCAGAAGATGGGTCTCCTCATCTCCATGCGCACCATCACTGCTTCGGCATACTCACAAGTGACAGCATCACTACGGTTCCCATCTGACAGCTTCAGACTAGATTATTAGCTATCCTGACTGTTGTTGTTGTTAGTCGCCAAGTCATGTACGACCCATCGCGACCCCATGGACAACATCCCTCCAGGCCTTCCTGTCCTCCACCATCCCCCGGAGTCCACTCAAGCTCACACCCACTGCCCCAGTGACTCCATCCAGCCACCTCACCCTCTGCCGTCCCCTTCTTCTTTTGCCATCTATTGTTCCCAGCATTAGGCCCTTCTCTAGAGAGTCCTTCCTTCTCATTAGGTGGCCAAAGTATTGGAGTTTCATCTTCAGGATCTGGCCTTCTAAAGAGCAGTCAGTGTTGATCTCCTCTAGGACTGACCGGTTTGATCGCCTTGCGGTCCAAGGGACTCGCAGGAGTCTCCTCCAGCACCACAGTTCAAAGGCCTCAATCCTTTGGCGCTCATCCTGACTAATATCATCCAAACCAAGACCCTCTTGCAGGGAAGGAATAATATTCAGGCAGGGTGGATTTTGTATTCTCAGAACATCGTATCTGGAACGTACACGTTGTGAACTGGCCAAAAAGCTTCAGTTGTCTGGACAGAGGACAGTGTGAGCACTGTATGATTTCTAAGGTACTGCTAATCTGAAATAGCAGTTTGTGTGTGTACAAAACAAATGTGTGGGAGGGAGTGTCTTGGGTATTTGCAGAAAGCAAACAAGCAAGAAATTCTGATTACTAAGTGGTAGCACTGTATCATGAAACGCATATTTCATTTTGCATTCCATCATCAAAGTTTTTTTTTCTTTTATTCTGGTCATCTGAACCCTTCCTTCCAAGAATGGGTTGGAGAGAGTCCACATTAGCCGCATTCCATACAGGAAGCCTGGTGGCAAATTCCCTTAGGAAGAAAGAAGGAAGACTACCACATCCTCACAAACCATTCACCCTCCATGAATCCAGGTGTCAAGGTACACCTGCTATCCTGGGAGGGCTGGCTTTGCTCTGCCCCAGTACCAATATATTATCTACACCCAGTGCTTTTTTTGTAAAAAAAAAAAAAAAATGGTGCCAGAACTCACGTTTTGGGGTCACACTTTTACACAATGGTCGCCGCTGGCAGTAAGCACTTAGAGCACGACCACATGACCGATCCCAAGCCGAGTAGCGTCCCAAGCCGAGCAGCGCCCTCACAGTCAGTGCCGACAGAGAAGCAGCCCTCAGGCACTATGTTAATGATTTTTGCCGCCGACCTGCTACGCCCAACAGGGCGATTCACAATATCTTGGAAAAAATCCGTCAAAAAAAGGTGCCGGAACGTTGTTCTGGTGCGTTCTATGACAAAAAAAAGTCCTGTCTACACCTATGCAATATGAGTTGTGGGTCTCCTTGAAAGAGAATACGGATGACAAGCATTTTACATTTGAAAACTTGTCCTTCTGTTCAGCCTGCGGAGCTGGTACAGCATCCTTCTTTCCTTTCCTTACTGCCTTTCCTTCCTTTTCTCCAACAGTGCGAGGCTACATGTGTCCAGTCAGTAGACCCATCCAGCTCTAGGAGTCACTCCCAGGTAAGTGCGTATATGGGACTGCAATCCTTTATGACTGCAGTCATAAAGTGCCTATTGCCTTTATGAAAGATGCCCATAAACCTCCAAACTTGGATGCTTACACGCATACTACGTACGATGCAAGGCATGCCTGCCATTCTTTCCCCTCTCCATTTTTTCTAGGTGGTGCTTCCATGTATCTAGATTTAGGGCCAGTGAAGGGGTGGGAAGGAAGTTTACATTGCAGTTGGAAACAGCAAAACCTTACAGTCCTATTTGCTGCCCTCTCTACTTGGGCTCACCCTCTCCCCTCCGATGCCCAGTTGTGGCCTCAGGTGGCGTTAACCAGCACAGGTATTTCCGTACCAGCTGTGCAGAGGGAGGCAGGGGCCTTGCTCTCCAATTCCAAACACCAGCACTGACGGATCTCCTCTGGAAAACCCTGTGGTCTCCTGGACAATGTCAGGAGACCACAGGACTGTGATCTTGCTATTTTAAATATGTCAATGGTGTATGTCCAAATTATATCCCAGGAGACATCAGGCATATTACAGATCATGCTTCACTGAATGAATTACATGGTATTTCTGAGCAAAAGTCACTTGACCCTGTGCACGTTAATACCAGCCAAACTGATTTATAATCACTAGAAAATGAATTGTGTTCTGTTTGCTTGAGTGATGCAAAGAGGCAGCGATAATTTGATGAGAAACAATTAGGCTTTTCAAAATGCAGGTTTTTGTGTTTTTTTTCAATGGCATGACAATTGACACTTGAAACTAAAAGAAAAAGAGACCATCATGGATTCTGCCCAGGAATCTGCCACCTAAACAAACCAGCCAAGAAGTGACTCTCCCAAAGCTTTGCCAAATACACAGACTTGGTCCACATGCCTAAAATCAGTAGCTAAAGAAACATGGCAGACCTTCCTAGGGAAGGAATTTCATGGGCTCAGAGCCAACAAAAACAGCTCAGGATGACCCCCTGCTCTGACGGATATGCAGCTTTGAACCTTGAAGGAACCTTAAGCCAAAGTGTAGCATCTTCAGAGGTGAAGCCTATTTGGAAATAGTTAACACAGTCACTTTAACCCAGGAGTAATGCACTGAAAGGAATGAAACTTTGCACTCAACAGATTAGACTGAGTCATTGGGTATTTTACATATCAGTTTCATTCACAAAGATGGGAAGTTCTAACTGTTAAGGCGGGCAAATTAATAGCAATACTTTAGTGCCACTGGTCTGGAGATTGCAGGGTACAAGGTCGAGGGATTAAATCTGGAAAGCAATAGTGATGACTTTGTGTCATGATGCACCTGACATTAAAATGTGGCAGAGTAGAGCTGCTTTTAAGAACCCTGTGATACACCTGACAGGAGCTGAGAAGAACCTGGTTTAGGTAAAATCATCCCTATTGGGTGGAGGGCAAACAGTGTTGGACTGCCCAAATGTTGTCCAGACCAGAATGTTCAGGGTGACCTTGAGATGGAGAATGAAATCAGAGATGCCTTGAAGAAATGTGCTGCCGTGAGAACGGGAGGCTTCAACCAGCCACATGTTGACTGGTCAAATGTATATTCAAGTCTCAGGCAGGGATGTTAAAGTTCTCCTGCCCGTCACTGAGCTGGAAAAAGTGCAGAGCAGAGCAACTAAAATGAAGAGATGGAGAAACTCCCCTATGAGGAATGGCTACAAGAAATGGGATTGTTTGGCTCAGAGAAAAGGCAAATACAGGGAGACTTGATAGAGGTATTTAAAACCATGTTTGGGGTGTGACAAAGTGGGAATGGAGACATTGATCTCCCTCCGCCATAACACTAGGTTATTTGTAACCCACCCAAGGATCCTTGGAGCTCATGTGGCAGGCTAAAATCCAATAAATGAATGGAGCATGAGGGCATCCCATGAAGCTGACTGGGGGATATTCAGGACAGATAAAAGCAAGTAATAATAAGAGTTCTTCACACAGGACACGGATAAATGATGGGATCCACTGCCTTAGATAATAGTGGCAATCACTGATTCGGATTGCTTTAAAAGGGGATTGGGCAAAGTCTCGGAAGGGAAGGCTACCAGTGGCTACTAGCTTTACTAGTGTCAGGCCTAGCTTTGTAAAATGATAGACTTATCAATGGTGCTTCCTTCAGCAGGAATTAAGCCACTGCTCCATGTCAAAAACACTGAATGGTTGGGTGTCTGGAAATATTGCCCGCTAGAAATTTCTTCTTCCAGAGCACAGGAAGATCTGAATTAAAGCAGGTCTTTAAGGTTTCAGAACTGGAGGTTTGACATTTATATATATGCCTTTATATCCTGGAATTCTAAGCATACTCTGGTATCTGCCATACTTACTAGTGACCAATTCAGTCTTCCATCTTCATTTTGGAACAGGCTCTTAGCTATAGTCCTTATGGATCCTATCTCTGTTTTTGCACATCCCACCTGATGTAAAGTCCTGGAAAACTCAAAAGCTTGCACAATCTTTAATAGAATTTTGGATGGTACTGATTCAGGAAGAGGACATTAGGAAAATCACGCTCATTGATATGCTGAACTCCTCAAATCGTCTGACTATGTCCAATCACATTGCATATTTTCAGTTTTGTTCTTTTCACATTTTTCCAAATCCTTGCATGACTTGTGCATACCTTGAAAATTCCCCATTGATTGACTTTTGTGTGTGTGCATTTTTTAAATCTATCCATTTTTCATACACTTTTGCAAATGTACACAGATTGTCAAAGGCATTTTTCTGTCCATGAATGACATCAAAAGCTCAGACATGTACAGACTTTGCATGAATCACATCACACACTTGTAAATGTGTAGACATCAATTGCAGAATTTTTTGAATCTGGGAGGAGCAAATTAGGTACTTTCTAGTCAAAGATGAACTGCAACAAATTTCTTATACATCCTTAGTCCTAATAGTGAAGCCCTCCAAGTACAGATATTGGGTTTTAAAAGGAAAATGAGATTCAAATGTTTTGGGGTTTTTTTTTAACAAAAATATCCCCCACAGGCACAAAATATATTTGAATAATGATTCAACAGAACATCTGAAATGTTGCTTCTTTGAATTGTTTCAGCTTCAAAAGTGTTTTGCACATATCCAGTGTCAATCTTCTCTTTGAAAGGCTCAATGTCAAAATATTACAAAGAAGATAAAACCTGCCATGAAAGAAATCAAACAACCCATTGGGGGTGGGAAAAGCCATATCAAAAGAACCTCAGGCAAACTACACAAACAACCTCCTTGAAATAGAATTGTAAATCAAAACAATCCTAAAAAATAGCCTTGCAATGCAAAATCTCATTAATCAAAACCAGATGAAAGAAAATGCAAACATTCTAAGTGTCTGTGCACACAGTAGAAACTAGCCTGTTGTTTTTAGCCAACTAGCCAGCTAGCAATGCTTGAAATTTGGGGAGGAAGTGCAAGAAAAATTCCTCCAGGAATGGCAGCAGGCTGGTAATTTCAGCATTAGCTCTCCCTCATCCACTGGGTGAAATGCCATAGGCAGAAATACACTTGCTGGGATAAGATTCGTCAGTGCTTACGTTCTACTATTCCATCATAGGAACCATCATCCACTTAACTTCAGTGTTTTCCTTTGCTCTTCCGTGCTCCAGAAATGTACCTCTTCAGTTTGTCTCTTTTGTATGAAGTCAGCTCTTCCGTTTAATACGCTATTTCATCTATACTAAAGTAGGAATGATCATGCTTATTGTGCTGGCATTTTAAAGGCACCATTAATCTTCACAGTATTCTCCTCTTGCAGTGCCCATGGGTGTGATTCTGCTGCTAAGCCTAAGAGGGGAAGACTAAGCACTCTCGTCGCCCCATCCCACCGACCCTGCTCCTTAGCCATTTGTGAAAACAAGGGATGATGGTGCTGCCAATAAAATACATGGGTGAAAATAATGCACACAACGCACTCCCAGCAACTGAATGAACAAAGCACATTTGGTAGAGGAAGAAAAGAATGCTTTCTAAAGAAAAGATAAGTAAACCAGAAAGTAGTCGAGTTCTGTGGTTTTCGAATTATTTCTCAAAACGTAGGACAAGACACATGATCTAACCAATCTGAATAACCATGGTAAAAGAGTTGATTCTTTGAGTGCAATAAATCCAGTGATTATTAATTTCTTCTCCGCAGTCAGGCCTGTGCAACTTTTGACCATCCGAGACCCAGATATGGGCTGCCATGGTTGAAAATGCCATTTCTGTATGGGAAAAATGACATCTGCCCTGGTGGACTGCCATGAATCTGAGTTAATTCAGCAATGTGGGCCCATAGTTCATGTGGGGCTCTCTTGTTGTTGTTAGTTGCGAAGTTGTGTCCGACCCATCGCAACCCCACGGACAACATTCCTCCAGGCCTTCCTGTCCTCCACCATCCCCCGGAGTCCACTCAAGCTCACGGCAACTGCTTCAGTGACTCCATCTAACCATCTCATTCTCTGCTGTCCCCTTCTTCTTTTGCCATCAATTGTTCCCAGTATTAGACTCTTCTCCAGGGAGTCCTTCCTTCTCATTAGGTGGCCAAAGTATTTGACTTTCATCTTCAGGATCTGGCCTTCTAAAGAGCAGTCAGGGTTGATCTCCTCTAGGACTGACCGGTTTGATCGCCTTGTGGTCCAAGGGACTCGCAGGAATCTCCTCCAGCACCACAATTCAAAGGCCTCAATTCTTCCGTGCTCAGCCTTCCTTATGGTCCAACTTTCACAGCCATACATTGCAACTGGGAAAACCAGAGCCTGACTATACGCACTTTTGCTGGGAGGGTGATGTCTCTGCTTTTTAGTATACTATCTAGATTTGCCATAGCTTTCCTGTCCAGGAGTAAGCGTCTTTTAATTTCTTGGCTGCAGTCCCCATTTGCGGTGATCTTGCAGCCCAGGAAAGTAAAATCTGTCACTACCTCCATTTCTTCCCCATCTATTTGCCAGCAAGTGAGAGGACTGGATGCCATGATCTTAGTTTTCTTAATGTTGAGTTTCAAGCCAACTTTTGCACTCTTCTCCTTCACCCTCATCAAGAGGCTGTTTAGTTCCTCTTCACTTTCTGCCATGAGAGTGGTATCATCTGCATATCTGAGGTTGTTGATATTTCTCCCAGCAATCTTAATTCCAACTGGTGATTCATCTAGCCCCACCTTTCTCATGATGTGCTCTGCATATAAGTTAAATAGGCAGGGCGACGGTATATAGCCTTGCCGAACTCCTTTCTTAATTTTGAACTAATCAGTGGTTCCATGTCCAGTTCTTACTGTTACTTCTTGACCCGCATATAGGTTTCTCAAGAAACAAGATGGTCTGGTACTCCCATCTCTTTAAGAACTTGCCACAGTTTGTTGTGATCCACACAATCAAAGGCTTTAGCATAGTCAATGAAGCAGAAGTAGATGTTTTTCTGGAACTCCCTAGCTTTCTACATGATCCAGCGTATGTTGGCAATTTGATCTCTAGTTCCTCTCCCTCTTCGAAATCCTGCCTGTACTTCTGGTAGTTCTTGGTCCACATACTGCTGGAGCCTAGCTTGTAGGATTTTGAGCATAACTTTGCTAGCATGTGAAATGAGTGCAGTGGTGCGCCAGTTTGAGCATTCTTTGCCATTGCCCTTCTTTGGAATTGGAATGTAAACTGACCTTTTCCAATCTTGTGGCCATTGTTGACACCTTCCAGAGCCTGAGGGGCTCATCTTCTGGTGTCATATCTTTTATCTTTATGATTCTGTCCATGGGGTTTTCATGGCAAGGATACTGGAGTGGGTTGCCATTTCCTTCTCCAGTGGATCAGCTTTTGTCAGAGCTCTCTGCTGTGACCTGTCCATCTTGGGTGCCCTGCATGGCATAGCTCACAGCTTCATTGTGCTACACAAGCCCCTTTGTCATGGCAAGGCAGTGCTTGGGAGTTTTTTTTAACAAATGCAATACATATTGTAACGGCCCAGTTTCATGTGTGTGTACTCAAAAGAAAGTCCCTCTGAATACAAGAAGACATGTTCTAATTAGGTATGTTGAGGTTTGCAGCCTAAATGTAATAAATACAGACCTGGAATAGCTATAAACTTGCAAGTGGGGGAGGAACACCCCTCAAAAAACAAAAAAGCACAGCATTTTAAAAAAGATTTAGATTATTTTTTTAAAAAATGATATAGCAAATTTTAAAAATGGCTTTGCTGCTACAATGCAACCTGGAATTTTCCCCATATTAACTGCTTTTGACAATGATTAACATGAATTAAAGCAAATGCAAGGCCATTAGCAGGAAAAAATCCTAATCTCCCTCCCTTGCTCTCTTTAAGAGCTGAAATATTTATTTCTTTGAAGCACTTTCATGTCATCTCTCATCCAATACAGCCTGCAGAGCAGCTTATATATAATCTAGTAAACCGTCCATTCCTGCCTGGAGGGTTAGTGCAGACAAAGCACAACACCCAAGTAACAAGGTCTGAAGAGAAAGAAGCGGCTAGGCCTCCCCCGTCCCCAAGCTGGTGGAACGGTCCAGCTCTCACACTCATCTTGCCCATCCTTCTGCTAGAATGGATGCTGCTGGTGACATTTGCCAAAGAAAGCAGCTCCTGGAGCAAGGTCTTCAGTTGCATTGTTGGAACAGCCATGCACATTCCCTCATCTTTCTCCACGCAGCCTGATGGAAAGGCCGCTGATATTCTTCTCTCCTACAAAAATAATTAACTAAAAGAGAAATATATGAGTACGAGAAAGAAACAGCTAGGAGGACTGTCTTTGAAATAAAGCTAAGCATAATACAACTACAAAACCACCTTGATAAAGTACCACACAAACACACAAACACAATATGAGCTGCCACCAGGGAAACCCCTTAAGTCATAACAAGCTAGTATTACCCCAGCAAAAAATGAATTATATTAACAAGACTCATCCTAATGACTGTTGAAGGAGGTGTAACATCCCAGGAACATATTTACATATTTAGTGGCCATGTTGAAAGGTAATCAAGTACCGGGCAAGGATCCTGAGGTGTATAAAGCTCATTACAAGGTATGCAATCCCCCTGAATTCACTTAGTGTTTTGTTGCATTATTTAGAGAAACATAATATTCCTCGTGCACAATGTGAATGAATAAGCAGCCAATCTTGCTTTATTGATGGGAAAAAAACCTGTCCAGTAGTAACCATTAAGGCAGGTGCAGGAATCCTGGGGAAGCTGGAATGATGGTGACTGATCCTTGAGAATGATGACTGGAAATGATGGGGGTTAGAATCCAACAGCATATGGAGGCAACTGGTTCTCTTTACCTGTATGATGGGATGGCTTGACAAAGACTCGGGTCTTGAGTACTGGTTGAGGTTGGGTTGTCATGGCACCATGAGTTCTTGATAAAGCATGGGTTGTTTCTGAAATGATTATGGTGATTATGTTTCTGAAATGATTATGGGGTGATTATGTTTTCAGAGCCCATCCAGGCTTGCAAAACACAAACCATAAACAACCTACAGTTCTCAGGGCAGTAGCATAGCACGGGTTCCCTTGGTGGGCTGTTGGTGCTTACCAACACATTGCTTGTTCGCATAATGAGAGCCAGTGTGGTGTAGCGGTTAAGAGCGTGGGACTGGGACTCAGACGATCTGGGTTCGAGTCCCCGCTTGGCCATGGAGCCAACTGGGTGACTTTGGGCCAGTCACAGACTCTCAGCCCAACCTACCTCACAGGGTTGTTGTGGGGATAAGATGGAGGAGGAGAATGATGTAAGCTGCCTTGAGCCCTTTGTAGGAAAAAGGCAGGATATAAATCGAAATAAATAAATAAATAAATAAATAAATAAATAAATAATAACTGGGGTCAGACAGCCCACACCCAACCAGTTTTCCACCCGCGTGTATGGGTTATCATGTTGTCTGCACTTGAACAAAATGTGTAAATCGATTATACTGAGCAAACTGTCCATGCAGATAAATTGCACCCTTATTCAAATTGATGTGTTAGAACAAAATGGTAAACAATTTAGGGCCAAAGCTCCCTCTTAAAGGAGGATGCCAAAAGAACAATGGTCCTGAACCCCATGTGTGTATATTTACACTGTTATCAACAAATCACCGTTAAAAAAAGGGTGGGAGAAAAAAGAACACAACTGATGCTTTACAGTGTTTGGGCCGGTGTGTGGTATTTTTTTGATACAGACCAATTAAGTGAACTGAGTGCAGAGAAGTTTGAGGGAGATGCAACTTTGTTTTTAATAATGATGGGTGAGAATTTAAATCAGTTTGTTTTTTATGAAGTTAGAAAGTGAAACTGGCGGAGTTATCCATCCAGGGTTGAGTCTTGAATGTCTGGCTTTGCACCTCCAGGTATTCATCCATGTCTGTGATGCTTGATTAGGATTGTTACTCGTTGCTCGCTTAACAGATACATGGCAAGCTTGGTTTTCTCCATGGTGAGAATAGCAGCACCTCTTGGGTGAGAATATTTTTCTATAGATGGGATGGGAAGATCTTGAGAAAAGCAAAAGTGACAGATTAGTTCATCCTTAGAGTTGTAAGAAATTAACAAATGATTATTTCATTACATATTGGCAGTTCATAAGCCAGAAAAAAAAAAATCAGATAAACTAATTCAACAAAACATAAATGAGTCGTCTCTGAATTCCCATGTGTGGGATTTTATGGGATGCTGACAAGAGTTTTGATGAATGAGGCTGGTTACATTTCTTAGGGTAAAATCACACATTTCTAGGCTAAAACATCTGCATTCATGGGGGAAAGGATGGAAGGTCCATGATAACATGGAGTTGTTGTACGGGTAGTGAAAGAGCGTTACCGATTAAACCTCCCTGAACCACCGTTGATGATTTAATCTAATGTATTCTCTGAAGCAGATAATAAACAAAGTGATGCTGAACAGCATCAAGACAGTTTGGGGCGAATGAACAGGCAGTTGTGCCCTTTGCTTTCCTGATGATTCTGTTATGGGGATAAAACAAGCGCCTTTTTGCTGCCGTCTCCTGTCCCTTTCCATTTGCCTCTTGGGGGTGTAACACCACATGGTGGTCATAATTATGCATGATCCCCGTCAATGATGTAGATGCAGCCTGAAATAGAGGTTGGTGGTGGTGGTGTAGGATTGCAAGATGTAGCATGCAGAATCTCAGGCCTGGAACGTTCCCCTTTGAAAGCATTTCATACTTTTTAAAAGAATCCGACCTACAGAAAGTGGAATAAATGATGCTCCCCTAAAACTCAAATCCAGTGGTTGGCAAAATGTCAGGAAATACAATATTTCATGAAGCTGTGTTTAAGGACCATTAAGCAGAAAGGATGGTAAAGCAGTTCCTACATTAGTAAATAGCAATAGTACTTAATACAGAAAGTGCTCTGAAAAGGGGCGTGGGGGGAAAGGGGAATTGCTAACATTATCCTGCTAGCATGCACACAAAAGGTTAAAAAAAAACCTTGATACAAGTTAATGTTGGACAATATTTTAGAATACTACAGAAAGTTCATTTAGCTTGCATTTGCGCATGAAAGCCAAGTTACAATGGTATGCTACCACTTTCTGCAAATGTAGTTTATGAAGAGGTGAGAAATTCATTGCAGATCTTTTTAATCGGAATTTACTCATTTTTATTCTCTTGAAAATGAATGCTGACTTGAACGCAATCTGCAGTCTGCACATTTCTGAGCTTTCAATGTGATTCATGCGGCATAAAATGTCTACAATTTTACAATGAGCATGAAAATATGCATATTGAAAACAATAGAAAATATGCATGGATGTTGTTTAGTCAATGGAAGAAAATGCATAGATTTGAAAACTGTGCACAAATGATGTGTACATTTTACAAATACCCACAAAATATGCATAAAGTTTCTGGTGAGAGGAAAAGAAAGCTCACAATCCAAAATGAACAGGCCAGAATAAATGTCAAAGTCAACAATAATGAGCTTGATTTTTATTGACTTGCCCTTCATTACCCTTACGTGTTTAGCAGTAATCAAAGTTGAATCATTTCTGGAATGAACAGTTTAGAATTTACAAGAAAATGTCAACACAGACACACATCATACAAACCGCAGTGGCCAAATTCCACGTTATACCAGTTGAATATATAGGGCCAGAACAATTCGTAACCTGTGTGGAAGAAAGCTTAACAGGTTACCAGTTGCTTCACAGATGAGCAAAAGAGAAGATGAGGTATGGATCTCTAAACCTTTCTTCCACCAACCTATTTCATTTCCCTCCTGGCCCTCTGTTTGGCCCAGAAATCAAGGACACATCCTATCAAGGACAAATTCAAGAACATAAGAAAAACAAAATAATCGAGGCTGGCCTGGCCTGGCCCACTGAGTCCAGGACTCTATTCACATGGCAGCAAGCCAGCTGTCCACAGGATTCCTCAAGCAGCATGGGCCCTTGTATGGACTCAGTCCCAGCCTTTACTGACTTGACAAATCGTTCTGCATCAGGCCGTCTTACAGGAAACTGCATGCAACAATAAGCCAGCAGTGACTTTTCTGTTGCAACATATAACGGAGAGGGCAATTTGGATGCTTGTGAGGAGAAAATGGCAGTGGGAAAGAGGATGAGGCTGGAGGGCTTCTGCTATGGAGCAAGGGTCTCACAGGGCATCGTGTGCTGGCAGAGGGACAATTTGCAAACTCAATAGATACTGAAAGTTTCAGACTTTATCCGACTCTATACTATGCCTCCTTTAAGCAGCAGGTGTGCTGTCCTCGCAAATGATCTAGTTAGCATTCTTGAAAAGTAACTGCATGCCTAACAGCCTACACGGAGTCGATTTTTTAAGCCTTCCATTTTTGTTGAGTTATTTTGCTATTAGTGTTAAAAAATAAGATGAAATCCCTAAGAACCAGGTTACGGCTCCTGCTTTCCTATCAGCTTGCACAATTCAGCATGCTTCTGAGGGGGGGAAAGGGCCCTCTTGTCTCCCTGCTGAGAGGGCTTCTAGCAGTGACAGGAGTAAAGCTGGCAGACACAGCCAGTGCGAGCTCGCTGTTAATCACATCTTAATGCCTGGCTCTGGTTCATGTGATCCTAACAAGCATCTGAACGCTCCCTTGGGCTGATCTGCATGTTCCTCCAATGCCATGGGAGGAAAAGTGCCCTTTCCGTGCCTCGTTGTTGAATGCCTGTCAGGATGTAAGCTAAGGGCTTATTGAGAGATATATAGGATTTACTCAGCAGTGTCAAGAGTGCCAAGGGACTGGCCCCAACCATTGGCTGGAAATGAAGGCACTTTCCCCGAGCACTTATATAGGGCCAAGAGCAGATCCTATTGAAGTCCCTGGCGCAAGTCCCACTGCCTTTAATTGGATTTAGATCAAGTTCTTGGCATGTTACCATATTAAAGCTTGTCTCCGTTTCCCCCCTTAATGAACACAGTTCTTCTAAAAGCTGTTTTAAGATTCTCAGGGTTTAAGACTACCAACAAACAACATTTGGGAATTAACTAGAGTATTCATTTTTCAAGAAGAAAATATTCTCTTTCATCCTTTATTCAACATCCTCCTTGGGATGGATTGAAATACTACCTGTCACCATTTCCAGAAGGATTGCTGTGTGACTAGAATCTTACAAGATGCTACACTGTTATTACTCAGGAGTGATTCCTTTGTTTGTCCTGATCTCCGAGCATAGTAAAACCATTCCTGACCAAGGTGCAGGTATGCAAGAGGACATCCATCCTCAGCCATACTCCGAGCAGCATCGCCTCCTGGGGTAAATGTTGGCAAGGAAAGCACTTAAGACACCAGTCGCCTTCCTAATTGAGTGACTATTGTACCAATGGCCAACCAGGCATTCCCATTGTTATTTCGGCAAGTTTTGAGAGCTCGTGGCAGGGGCTGCCATCCCTGCCAGCCACCACATGTTGCAGGCTTTGACGGGGCACAGACAGATTAGGACTGTCACCTGATGGAACCATCCGTGCAAATTTGGCCTCTTGGCCACCCGTTCCCCATCCATGCATCAGGCACTTCAATTGCTGTCCTCCAGATACCATTCCAGTTTTGTGCACTGCACAGAAGTAATGGAGATAAAAGTAAATTGAATATTGGAGTTGCCAGTGAATTTTTCTTAAAGTGAAATTTTTGAAAGTCTTATACAGGGAAAATATCTGTAGGAAGGCAATGAGTAAAAGAAATTGCAAAGGAAATCAGAGTAAAGTTAGCAAACATTTACTTATTTATCTCTAAACTGCTGCAAAGTTATGCCTGAAGTGGAGTTCGAGGAGAATTTGGTGGGCATTGTCCAGTTGAAACCTATGTGGGATAATGTTCCACACATCTTTATTTTGTAGATAAACAAACTATTGCGCAATGCCTGAGTTAAAATTTGAAAAGAGACAGCATCTACCTTTTACAGCCACATTCACAAGCACCCGGAGAATGCCTACAACATCCAGCGACACCAGCAGGACATGGAGAAGCTGCCACCAGAAGGAGATGCGTGAAAAGGAGAACATGGGCAGGTCCGGTGTACCCATCCCATATTGACACCCGCAAATCAGAGAGCCAAGTTACAGTGCCTTTTTATTTCCACCCGCTACTACTTTATACTTACTTATTCGATTGATTTATACATGTATTAACTGCCTTTTGGTTCAAATCAGACCTCAGGGTGACTTTGAGTTAAAATGTAGCACAGTGTTAAAACTGTAATGGATCACCAACGACAGAATTGCGTTCAGGAGAGAATTTCAAAAATGAAGTGCTAACACAATACATTTAGAATTTTTGAGAGCTATGGGAGGGGGGAGTGTTAGCAGCCCACATTGTTGTTTAGTCACTAAGTCATGCCTGACCCATCACGACCCCATGGACAACCTTCCTCCAGGCTCTCCTGTCCTCCACCATCCCCTGGAGTCCACCCAAGCCCACACCCACTGCCCCAGTGACCCCATCCTGCCACCTCATCCTCTGCCGCCCCCTTCTCCTTTTGCCACCAATCGTTCCCAGCATCAGGGTCTTCTCCAGGGAGTCTTTCTTTCTCATTAGGTGGCCAAAGTAGCAGCCCACCTAGGAGCGAACAAAGAAGGATCCATGGTCATATCCTTTTGGGAGAGCTCCACCACCTGGGTACTTCTTCCTATGCTCCTAGCAACCTAAACTCATTTGGTGGTTGGACATGCGAAGCACAACATCATATGGGGGCAGGGGAAGAGTCTTTCAGATATACCATTCAAGGCTTTAAAGGTAAGCAACACTGCCTCAGATTATACCCAGAAAGGGAGTATTCACCCCTGCAGTTGCTACGAGGCTGGTTTCACATCCTCAAAAAAGCATGTGAGAGAAAGCAATCTTGCCACTACGTCTTGTGCCAGCTTCATTTGCTGAACAACCTTCAGGGGCAGACCCAGGTAGGGTGTGTTAATCTAAGTCTTCCTCTTTCAGGAAGCCTATTGCAGATGCTACACCATCTTCCAGTCTTGCAGAACAGACTTTACCCATAATCCCAAATTTACTTTTTTACTACCAAACAGTAGATTTTTCTGGGTTAACTATCAACCTGTTACCCCACATCCAATCCATCACTGTGTTTAGGAAATGGTTCAGGATTCCCATAGCTTCTTTAGCATCAGTTGCCGAAGAGAAATGAAACTGGGTGATTATCACAGTGCAGTGAAACAGAGCCTGGAAACCCTACAGCTTCTCCACTGCCATCAGTCTCTTCAGTTGCCGTGCCAAAGAAGGTTTCTTCTCGACCTTAGTGCCACCAAGTTCCTTCAGGATGCACCATAGTGATTGGTGGCTGCACGGTTAAGGAGCCTAATAAGGAAAGGTTCGGGCCTTAGGCCAAGAAGTCCCACAAGACAATCAGGAATTCAGAACATTTATTGCAAGAGCTGAATAACTGTAAATAACGTTGAGCTGGCAAAGCAGTAACAAGGATAACTGTTTAGATATTTATCCAGTCAAAGTCATCAAACACCCCTCACAAACTGACATAAGTACCGCAATAAGCAATGCATCCCTAGCCCATTTTATGCTTGTCTACTGTGGAGGAAAGAAAACGTGAACTGCTATATACAAAATAACTTTTCGGTTAGTTTTATTAGTTTTGGTAAGAACAAATTAACCATTGATATTAGCTATCTTTATTTTGCATTTAAGACTGGTGTTTAACTGTGGCATAAGATAATTTCCGCTTTTTTTCCTTTAAGGACTTTCCCCCCTATGTTGCATGCTATTTGTTTAAATTGTCTGTCATGCCTTAAGAAAAAAACGCCTACGAACGTTTGGATTAGGATTTGTTCGACGTGCAACTGAGATCTTTTTATTAACATTAGGAGTCACTCTGTTGGTTCGATTCAAGTGACGAACACTGGTACCTGCCAGGCATTGACCAACTAGGATAACAAACAGTTAAACAGCAAGGATTAGAGACTGAACCCTTTCATTTCCCCCAACTAGCCTACCAGGAGAATGCATGGTTACATCATGAAGGCACAACACATTAAATATTTTGTGGCTATGATCTAAAAACACTTGTGTTACTACAACATCAATGCAGATGAAGATCAACACAACCGCTGCCATTTGAGCAATACAAACTGTCTTAGGTATAGACACACACTTGGCCCAAAGAAAGTCATCATTAGATACCAGTACCGGGTGCAATGTTCTAAGAAGTTGTTCAGCACATGCTCCATCAAACCCGTCAGGCTCTTGGTACCTCCCATTCTCCTCCGTGGAGCTCTTGCAGTGAAATTTCTCAGAAAACCGGGCCCTTAGCAAATTATCCTTTACCTCGTTTTGATTAATATTACTTTCAAATGTGATTGCAGAGAATACTCAAACTTCCTTTCAGAAAAAAAATAAAAATAAAAAACACCCATCCAGCTGCTCTCACGGTTGATGTCCTCTTTTTCTCTCCTTCGCTTTGAAAACCAGAAGAACAACAAAAAGGTGATTAAATTTCAAAGCCCTTGCTTCAAGTGCATTTGTATTTCAGAACTGACAAATAGTGTTTGCTTCTTAGAGTAACAGCAAAACAAAAGCCCCCCCACCCTTGTATTCAGTTTTTAACACAAGTGTTTTGAGTTGCTTGGAACATTGTGTGTCAGACAGACTACCAACACAGAAACACCATCACTAAAAGAAATAAAATAAAATAAAAACCAACAGGAAGCAAATGAAACAAAGTAGGAAAAAAGCAACTGTGATACACAGAATTATGCTACAGTATTTTTTTAGGTGAAAGTTATAAGTACACAAAAGTTATTAATAATAATTGATCCTATTTACAAGTACTTGAACACTGATGGACTTTGCAAGTGTCCACTAACGTTGTTAATAGCACAGTAGGTTTAATGTTTTAATTTAGTTGTTTTGTTTCAGTAAAGATGTCAAGTATAGCAGTCCCAGCACAAGATCAATGGTAATAATAACACAATTTCCTAATTGAATATACTTTTTAAGGAATTGCAATCCTCTCTCTCTTGCTCGCTCGCTCTCTCCCTTCCTCTCTCTCTTTCATTCACACTTTCTCTCACTCTGACAATGTATCTTCTACTGTTCACAGCAGCAGTCCAGGGTCAAAAAAACAAAGGAAAATAAAGAAACCCCCACCTGTCACCCCAAATAAATTGGAAAAAAAAGGTTCAACCTGGGGAGATTCTCTGTAAGAGTTTGATTATGTCTATTTAACAAAACCACACAACTAGTAGAAATGCTCTTTTGTATTGTAGTTCCACGGAGCTACCACAAAGGTATGCATATCTCTGCTATGTGACGCATAGTTCTAGAGGTCTACTCAGTACATAAAGCTCTGACACAGACACACAGTATTAGCAAGTCTAACTAGGCTAAAGTCACTGCTCCAAGGAAGCCGTCCCTTATAGCTGCTTCTCCTTTGGACTCTCCACTGCTCCTGGTGCTTGTTTGTAAGACTTCAGGTTAGCCAAAGGAATGTCACTCATGTGATTGCCGGGGCTGAAATGGCCTTCGCCCGAACCAAACTCCTTTCGGTCACTGAACTGATTTCTGTTGCTGTCTTCTTTCCAGGTTCTTGTCAATGTATGTCCATTCACCAGTTTGTCTTTCTTAACCCACTCCTTCTGAGATGCAAAGGTGGAGAGTGGAGACTTGGGCTGCTGGTATGAGCCCAATGTGGGAGGCATCCAACAGTTGTCTGAGTGACCCAGGACCAGGCATTCTTGAGTGCACATCTCAGTTGCTTCTGCTAATCCTCGAGGCCCAAGGGGTCCATCTACCATGAACACAGGTGGTGCAACAGGAAGGAGTTGGGAGAAAGAGGGGTGGGAGTGGGGGAAAGAAAGACATAAAGTTAGATTTTTAAAAGCAATACGTCTTATGCATTTATACTAGGTTAGCATATACTTCTACAGGCAACTTGACATCAATCACTATTATCTTCATCATCATCATCATCTTCATCAGCAGCAGCAGCAATAGCAATAGCAATGCAATAAAAGCACACACATACACAATTCATATGAACTTCTTTTTTAAGCCAATCTAATTTATATTTAACACCGAAAGGCTACACTACACTCTGAGTAGTTGCAACAGTTTAATCACTTCTAAGATACAAGCTATGAAAATAATGCTGTCCCCAGAAACAACTGTCAAAATTGCATGCAGTATTTTGGTTTATTTGTTGATTTAATGTTTCTATATCATCCTTCAATAAACATGAATCTTATTCAGAGAAAATGCAAAGTTGCTTAAGTTCCCAGATGTTATGCAATCTCTTGGGAGAAGTCAAAAAACCTGGCTTAGTGTAATAAAAATAAGATGCAAATATCTTGTACGTAATTCTGTATAGGACTGATGGTGAAATGACAAAGTGCTGGTATGCTGAGTATTTGGTCTGAAGCTGAAAATATATATAATATATTTCCATTCAACTACTGAATGAGAAATTCCAAAGTCAAATCTCCAAAGTGAAAGTTTCCTTTGAACATCTAGAATTAGTTGTTGGCATCTCTTGGGTTTTTTTTCTCCAATGTTGGCGGGCTGTGAATATGAAAACTCAGTGTATTTCAGAGGTCAAATGTCAATCATGAATGCTGTGCCAGAAATGTGTATCACATTTTTGGACCATTTTCACTGGATTTGAAAGAAAGGAAATTGCCTCTGAAAAAGAAATTCAAACTTTCCAAAAAGTTATCATGGATTGGGCTCAGGGTTCTTGCACTTCTCTTATTTATGAAGGGATTGCAGAGTGTGAATAAGTCTCTCATTCTTCATTGTATAATCATCTCTCTGGTTGCATCTCATTTGCTTGGCTTCCAACACGCAATTAAAGCCTGGAGGAAGATGTCATGACTTAATGCCACCCTTTTGAAAGCACAGGTAGCCTGAAAAGTGGGAGAAAGTGAGAAAATGTGCAATAGAAAATGTGGGGTTTGGAGGGGATGAAAATGTGTGTCTGTGACCCCCAAATCCAAAACAACAGCCAAAGAAATTAAAAATACAATATTGAAGTATCCTGAGAATGTCTATGACAAACTGAACCTTCCTTCATGGGTAAGAAAATTTTTAGAAACTTGGAGTACAGATTTTGGCACTGTACCAGTTGTTTGTCTTCCTTGGAGTTGTATGCAACACCCCACACATGGCAATGAAGGGTATTAGATACATGTGCATCGAAGAGATTTCTCTGAGAAATCACCTCACACTTTTTCCCCTTCTTTTTTAAATATGCATATCTCCTCCAGAAATAGAAGGCTACTTGAGTGTCCTGATGTGGAGCCTGTATCACAGACAAGAAGCTACAGTTAGGACAGAATACGGGGAAACAGAATGGCTTCCCATAGGTGCAGGAGTCAGCCAAAGATGCATTTTATTCCCCTGTCTATTTGTTATTTATTTAAAACATTTGTATGCCACCCAATTGTACCACAGCACCTCTGGGCGGCTCATATTCACAAGATAAAAACACAATAAAAACCAATTACATCACATTAGAAATAGAATATCAATAAAATACAGGCAGAAATACAAAACAAAGGTCAAATTGCAATTATTAAAATATTTTTTTTGAAAAAGAAGGTCTTAGCCTGGTGCCAAGAAGAATGTAAAGAAGGCACCGGGTGAATCTCCTTTGGGAGCATTACCTGTCTGTTCAATCTGTATGCGAAACATCTCATAAGGAAGTCTGAATTAGTATCATAGGAAGGAATGAAAATTGGTGGAAGATACATGACTAATTTAAGTTATGCAGATGGTACCATTCTACCAGCAGAAAGCAATGAATTGAGATAACTCCTGACAAAAGTGAAAGGAGAAAGCACAGAAGCAGGAGTGCAGCTGAATATGAAGAAAACAAAAATGTGCAGAGAAGAATTATATAATTATACTTTTAATAATGAAGCGATTAATATTGTGACAGATTTCATATATCTTGGCTCAGTCATCAGTTCAAGGGAAGAAATCTGAAGAACAGTGAGACTTGGAAGGCAGTAATGAAGGAAGTAGAAAAGGTCATCAAGTGTAAGGATGTTTCACTGGAGATCAAGGTCAAGATCATCCACACTGTCGTATTCCCACTCACAATCTATGAGTGAATGCTGGACAGTGAAGAAAGATGAAGGAAGAAAGCCAGCATTTGAAACATGGTGCTAGAGGAAAACTTTGCAAATACCCTGGACTGACAGAAGACAAACAAGGGGGTCCAATATCAAATCAAGCCAGAACTTTCCCTGGAAGCAAAAATGACAAACCTGAGGCTGTCATACGTTGGAGAAGGCAAGATGCACTGGAGAAGATCATCTTGGGGAAGAAGGAAGACAACGTTTGAGATGGATTGGATCCAGCAAAGAAGCCAAAGCCTGGCACTTGGAAGACTTGAATGGAGCTGTCATGGACAGGAAATTCCTGAAGGATTTCATTCATGGGGTCACCACAGGTCAAAGATGAGTTGACAGCACATAAGAATAATGGCAATTTAACTTCCCAGTGGCTTAGCTGAAAGCCAAAAGCATTAGGCTAAGTTTTTAAACATCTAGCTACCGTGCTTCCCCGAAAATAAGACAGGGTCTTATATTAATCTTTGCTCCAAAAGATGCATTAGGACTTGTTCTCAGGTGATGTCTTTTCTTATGAAAGGCATAAGGTTCTTGCCCCAAGAGACCTCCAGGATTCCTTCCTTGTCCTTGACAGAATCACGCTTTCTTCTTGCACTCATCTCCTCTGGGGATCAAAATATTATTCCCTTTAAATCTACCATTAAATCAAGTGTTAACTGAAGATGTTTGGGACAGGAGTGGCAACACACGAGTGCATTAAGAACATCTGTTACAGCACACAGTGTATTGAATTATGAAACATGTCTATTAGTTATCAAGTGCACACATAATTTGTGCGTTGTGTCTGCACTCTGAAAGGTCATTCGGCAATGAGTCTTGAGTTTCTCTGTTTACATAGGTGTTTACCTCTCCAAAGGCGCCTGCTCAGGTATTTACAAATACTTAATTATAATTTATATTATCCTTTATTTTAAGTATTAATGTCAATATTAGTATTTATTTCTATTACATATTTATAAATTATATATTAATATTATTTTATAAAGCAATTCGTCCATCGTGTGTTGCAATGTAGATGTACTAAATGCATCTGTCTGGCTGACAATCTTAACTGGGGCTTATTTTTGGGGTAGGACTTATATTACAAGCACCCTGAAAAATCACGCTAGGGCTTATTTTCTGGTTGGGTCTTATTTTCAGGGAAATACGGAAGCTGAATTGCCTCATTCCCTGCAATTCCCTTGCCCTGTTTGCTGTTCTGTTCATGTTGGCAGGGACTTAAGTGCTCAGTTGCTTCATTGGCCTCCATTGCAAATTTTTATTTTTTTCCTGCATTCCACCCCGCGAGGGGTCAGGAGCTCTCAGTGATGGTTCTGCCAGTTGTCAAGATCACCACCTCCTCCTTTTCCCTTTACATCAGCCTTAGTCTTCCTGGACTGATGACCAGCGTGCACACATGGGCTTCTGTCGCCGTAGGGGCAGGGTCTCTGACTGACCAGATGCACACGTGGAAATGGGCGGAATTCTCCCATATGTGAGCTTTGGTAAACTGCCTGCAAAGGGCAAGAGGAGTAAGCAGAACAAATGTGTATGACACCATGTGTGTACTGTACGCAGTGTATGTACAAAAGCTTAATCATATGTTTTCCTTCAGTAAATCTTGGAAACACTTCATCCAACTTGCTGAAAGGGGGAGAATGTTAAATCATTTTTATACCTCAGAAACCAAAAACCACAGCCTCTCAAGTGGGCACATAGTTTAAAATCCTTCTCTCATTTTCTCAAGCTTGAGGGGAAAATGCTAAGGTGACACAGAATTCCGGTAATGAGTTCTGACACATATTACCACGAGTGCAAACCTCATGTTCTTTCTTTGCATATTCCTCAATGAAGGGAAACTACAGATGCAGTGCTGATCTAATCTGACCGGTGCACATGCAGTGAAAAAACAAGTATTCAAGCGCATCTCACCAAAAGTGATGTCCTTGCAGTTTTCAATGCTATCCATATGTGTACTCAGGAGATTTTAAATACATGAGTAGTTCACCTGCAAATTACCAACACTAATTTTTTTTTATTTCTTCCTTCCCCTTCCTTCCTTTTTTGGACACCCCAAAGTTTTCCTGCTTTTCTAAAGAAGTAGAGTTGCCTTTCTAAACCTGTCTTCGGGCAATCCATTGTTTCTTGATTAAAATCAAGTGACAGGAAGGGGATAGGAAGGAAATTAATGATTTATTTGGAGGACCAAGTTGATGGATACTCAGGAAGACTGTAGTCAAAAGAGCTTTAAAGGGCAGCACAGATTAAAGAAAAATACAGAACAGATCCGAAGGAAGATCTGATCACTGCTTCATCAATGAAAGGATGGGTTAAGCATGTTTCCTTCTCTACCATTTCACAATGGCCTGGTTCACACAACACAATAACCCTCTGTATGAACTGAGTATGGATTGCTGCTTTATCATGAATGCCATTAAGGCTGATGTTTGCGCTATGGTTTAACTATAGCTTGTTAACCACAAACAACTCATAAAGAGAGTCCATGTCTTGTTATCAGGTTGTGAACTCCAAGTTGTTGGAGGTAAAGAAACCATACTGCAGGGTTTGCACATAGCGAGAACCCATGCTTCAAATATAACCCCTACTCAACCAGCACTCCGGGCTGTCAACCAGGTGAGTAACAAGCTATGCAGATACTTCTTATTAGAAGCATAATCTTGCCATATCACATGTATATATTAGCAGGAAGCTGCATTTACTTCTATACAGGATCATAGCCTGTACCTTACAGAAATTATCTGTTCTTTTATGTATTGAAAAAGGTGTTCCATGGATGTGATTAAATTGGTATGCTATTTCAGTTGGTATGCTTTTATGTATTCTATTTTCATATTTTGGGTTATGCTTTCCCCAAAATTTATTTAAACGCACCTTTAACCCACCTTTAACCCACGCACCTTTAACCCATGAAATGCAGTAGGTTAAAATAAATGAAATGAAGTATCATAAAACTATACAAGCATTTAGGACCAGAAACTTCACAGATTTTCAAAGGAAGCTTCAAGTCCTGTGCTTTACACTGAGTTCCACAGTTTAGTGGGGAGGGGGCTGTTTTATAATGCAGCCCTTTCCTTTAGATTCCACATGCCTTTAGATTCTTTGCTGCTGTAATCAAAGTGATGCAGGTATTTCATGGAAGAAGGTTATGGTGGTGGAACTGCTAGTAAAAGGAGTATTTCCAGCATATTGTTAACATTTCCAAAGGTTAATCTATAGGTTAAACGCTGATTATTTTCTTTTCTGCTGACAAAAGCAATTTACTTTTAATTAGTTTTTTAAACTTTTTTTTTCCTCCCACACAATAATACAATCCTATCCTGCTGACCCAAAAAGGAATGGTTTGGCAGGGATGAATTCTTCCCATGCACAGTAAAAAAGAAAGGGACACACACACACACACACACCTTTCTCATTGAGCTGATGCATTTCAGAAAACAGAAGCCTCCATCTTCGTGCTTCCAACTTTCAGTAAAATTTGAGGAAAGCTTTAGTACCAAACTTTTTCTGCTTCATATCCTCATCCAGAAACCAAATAAACTAAGCTGCAGTTCAAATACAGCTGACATCTATTTTCATTTGGGCTTTAAATGAGAAATAAGCTGTTTTGAATCAGAATGGAAATATGTCTGTGGCCCTTTAAGCCATGTCAAATTAGTCTCCAAGAGATTTATTTTTCATGCCATTTGCTTCCCTCAGTGACAGACACAGAGATTCAGGACACCGGTTCTTGTAATGTGGGCAAACCTAGAAGGCCTTGGGGTTCCTCAGTTTTATGACCTTGGCACCGAGACTCTCAAGGCCCAGTTTCTTCCCTGCTGATGCAAAAGTTACCGTACCGGTTGCCTCTCTAAGGTACAGGGAAGAGGATGAGGGGCAGTGCAGAGTAATGGTTCGAGCTGGGGACTTATGCCTTATCCAGAGAATGTCCAAGATTCCTTCCTTCCTCCCCATGCAGTTGGCCAAAAATGGCCTTCTGAATGAAATGCAATGTGAAAACACAGCAGTGGTAAAGACTCCATCCAATAGCTGCAGGAAGCTTACATGAAGTTCAAAGGCTCACATGATTCAAGGTTGGGGCATTGCACTGTGCTCTTGTAGTAAGAATTAGGAATATCCTCAGTTCATATTTTAATGCAATTGTCACGCACCTGGTTTCACACATTTCAATTCATGTGTGAACCAAACTTATCCTCCTAAATTCACAGTTCCCTAACTGGAAAACAAAGCATGCAGCAAAAATGCATATATTATGGGAAATGCCAATGAAATGCATTTATTGGCAAACACAATATTACAGGTGAAGAAGTGAAAAAATATGATTACGAAAGGCTGCTAATAAAAGGGACCACTTTACAGAATGCTTATGGTCTGTAGTTTCTTTGTATCAAATTGCCTTGCACAGAAAAGACAGTACAGTGTTAACTTAAGGATAATTATATCTTCTTTTCATTGTCACCAAACATTGGCTTTCTTCCACGTTTCTGAAGTTGGTTCATCACCACAAGCAATGACACCACTTTAAAAGCTGCCCCTGCTGCTTTAATTTAATAATCACATTAATTTGTTTTCCTTTTCTTTATACAAATGTCACTGGGATCTTTGAATCAAGGCTGCCATTTTTCCAGGGTGAAATATTTCATTGATCTTCCCCGGTCCTCCTCTCAACGCAGCATCCAAGTATTTGTTCACCAAACACTCAGGGATAAAGCTGGTCATCAGACGTGGCTTCTTGAATACGTTATGACGCACATACTGATAAAACTGCACTAGCATCTGTCTCCAAATTTAAATATTTTGAAGGCAAACACAGGCATACATAAGCAAGTACTACTCAAAATTGCCTGTGTAAATATTTATATCTGATTGTGCTCAGAAATAATCCCTTTGTTGTTACGTTCATATTTTGTTAATAGCTGTCAGACAGCTGCACAATCAAAAGCAAGAAGGTGGACAACAGAAGAATAGCCCTTGTCAGTCAAATGCTGGTCATCTCCTCATGGTAGAAATTCTGAGAGTTCTTTTATTTCATTCTATTATGTCCGGAAGTGAAATTCTCATCCCATTGATGAACTCAACATCACAATTGTCATTGGACTTCCAAAATTAGTCCTAGGAGAGACAGAATTTCCTTTCTTATTCAGACCTGCAGGCCCTTTCAAAGTAAAAGCACTTGCCACACAGAAGACTAACAAAAGTGTTGCCATCTTGAATGCAAGGTGCACTGAACTGCAAAGCATTGCATGCAAAATGATAACACCATTCAGGGGTAATAACACAGAACAATGGGAAATTTAACACTCTTTATACACTTTTGGCACACCTGTATCCTGATCAGCTAAGCAACACCATCGGTCACTTTTCTTGCAAAACTAAAGATAACCAAATACATGGCACACTTGCCTACACTCTTGTTTTGGAACACAAGGAACATTTCCGGATGGTCATTTCATGTTTATCAACAAGGCTACTTTGCAACTCTTTTCCCAGACTGGGACACCAGGACCATCTACATTCCCTAATCTTTTCTCTGCTCAGACATGACATCTGGTTGGTTGGCCCTTCCTTCAACCTTCCATTGAATCCTTTCCTTGACACAGACACCAGATGGCTTCTGGCAATGTGGGCAACTGCTTTTTATCCCAGTGCTTCATAGGTCTTTTGTTGAAATTGTAGAGAATCTTTGGACCGACCCCCATGCGCACGCACACGGAAAAGGAAAGGGACAAGGAAAAAAAGAAAAGAAAAATCTACTCAAAGACGAGCTTTTGTTACTAAGTATAAATATACAAATCCACTTTATTCTATCCAGTAGCACCTGACATCTGGAAAAAATTATCCTTGCCACTTGGCTGGTTCTATATAACTATTTGCCATATCTGTTCCAATATGTGATACAATCCTCCTTATTGCTTGGCAGAATAATGCGTTATCAAATTTCAGGGTACTTTAGTTATGTGTAAGGGCTTAGCAAACCGACTCACTAAAAGGTTAGTGCGAAATGCAGTAAGTTGTGACTTGATACACATACATCCCCTCTTGATTGAGTCAGCCTCACACAATTTCTATCAGTTACCATTTCTATTTTTTAAAAAAATCTTCCTGCCTTCTAGTTTAAAGCACATTCACATTTAGATAATGGCTTGTACCCAGTGGTGCCGTTACCCTGGCAAAACATTTGTCCCTTACAGAAAACATTTTTTAATCCTTGCACAAGTGTCTGCTTGCACAGGCAATTTCACAAGGCATTCTGCAAGGCACCTCAGAGAACAGCCCCCAAAGGGTCGCGGTAGCTTTCCAAAGAGCATCATAATCCCATTCAGCCAGCTGTCACTTGCACTCCCTACCCCAGTTGATCCTAGTGGAACATCACTAATGCTTGTCCTTTTGATGCTGAGGTGATGTTAGGTAGCACCCAAGACCAGCATTGACCATCCATAGATAGACAGTGCATGAGAGGCATACAAAAGGAGGAAATCCTTGAGACTGTTCGAGACAAAGTGAAGACCATGGCTGGAGACCTCTGGGACCTCAGAGAGCCATCTGGGTTCTGTGGAAGGGCAGCAGTTCTGGTGGTTCTACCTCTGTCGACTTGGATTGGATAGGGCAATACCTCCGGGCCTTCCTCCGAGTGCCCACTCTGAGGAAGACTGGGACAGTGGCAACAAGAAGGATGGCTCACTCCATGGTGACCCCCCATCTATAGAGTGACCTCCTCCCTGTGGTCCACCTGGCCCCAACCTAGTTGTCTTTTTGGAGTCAAGATAAGTCAGTCTCTCTTTATGCTGAGGCCTTTAAAGATATACTTGGTTATTGAGTGGATTCAGGGGATCACCTATCCCAGGTGATTGCCTCTTTTGTTCCCATTCCTATTTCTGTACCTTCCCGTTATTTTGCAAAGTCCTTCTCCTTCCTTCTCCTTCTTCATCTCTGTCTTTTCCTTCTCCTTCTCCTGCTCCTTCCTCTCTTCCTCCCCCTCTCTCAGCTTTAACTTTTAATGTTTTGTATGATAATATTTTTTGCACTGTATTGCTTGCCGTTGTATTCTTTGCATGCACTATTGTAAACTGTAACCACCAGGTGGTATAGAAATTAAATGGATAAATGAGCAAGCAAGCAACACTCCCAAAAGGAGGACTGCCCCCCTGCAAAGAATGGATATGGCCACCACAATTGGTAACCTGCCAAAAACTCAGTGCATGTTCTGCTTTTCCTGCCTCTCAGGAATTATAAAAGTGGCACAGATGTTGGGGCACCATCCAGCTTGAACGTCCACCCACTACATGGGTCACAAGGCAGTGTGAGCAACACTAGTTCTGCTATGCGGACTCTGGAGGATATAAAATGGGCCCTTCGGGCCAAAGTTTGCTTCTGTGTTCCCTTCCTTCCTCAACATTTTCTTGCTACTATCAACTGGCCCTTTGTCTACCCTTCACCTTGATTGAAATGCAGGAGAGGCGAGGGAGGAAGAAACCTCCCATACCTTTTCTGTATTTCAATTTCCAAAGAGAATATACTGCATAAAAAGAAGTTTATTTTGTGGGTGGAATATTGGAGTCATGTTGCAGAGACAGGCAGGCAGTCACCTTGAAAAAAGTGGCAGAGGAGAAACCAAGCGGGGTTTTGTTAGCAAATAAATAGGGATTACGCGTTTACACGTCTCTCCCGCAGATTTTATTCTTCACTCACAGACAAAAAGTCAACATTTGAAGATGGAGATGGTCCAAATACAACAACACATGGGCAACCAAAGCAGCAGATTCTATCCCCAGGAGACTATGGTTATTTAGACAGACTTAATAGCTCAGAAAGCATGGATTCTGGGACATCTTTATAAATCTGCACCTTGTATTTCATAGCATGAGCCTCATCTGTCTTTTTAACTGCTGAAGTCACTGCTGAGGAGAACATTACTGCAACTAATTCTGCCTTTTTCAAATTAGCATTCTTCCCTCATTCCCCATCTTTTCCAAATAAATTTTTAAAAGATCTATGCAGAGGATTGAAACAAAACATTCCGCATTTGACATATTTCCTAATGAAAGCAGAGCACCCACAGTGTTGGATTAATATTCAGTTTATTAACACATATTTTCTTTTATTTTGCTGAGATGTTGCGGCCTGCTGATCAGGAGATAAAACGAATAGAAATATATTGGGTTTGTCAACATTTCTCACCGAGTTAACTGCAGAGGAATCTATCAGAATGCTGATAAACCCGTTGGCCAAGAGAGAAGAGTGTTGGGTAGACTTCCAAGAACAAGCTCACGGGGTCATATTTTAAGGGTATAAGTGTGTTGATTGGATTTTCTAACTAGCTGGTAAAATAAGGGACGAAGTTGAAAAGACATATACACTTCTTCAAGACTTCAGGGTGATAGAGGTTTATTTAGGCCTCGATACCTCTGGAAAACTTCCTTGTGCGATCGCTGGTGATTTTGTGCTTGACCAGCCAAACTGGTTCCCCGCTGGGTGATGTGAATACTCTTAAGAACATAAGAGCCCTGCTGGGTCAGGGCAATGGTCCATACTGCCAGCATCATCTTCACATGGACAACTAGTTGCTTGTGGGACACTCAGGAGTAGAGCATTAGTGAAACAGCATTCTGCCACTGCCACATTTTGCCCCCGATTCTGTAGATAAGGCAGAACCAGAATGGCAAGCGTACTCTTTTTAATCTGTAAAGTCTACAGAGTTTAAAATCTTGATATTTGATGGAATGCCTCTCCCAAATTCAATCTACTCAGACCCTACAATCTACATCCGACTGCCTTCCTCAAGAGAGTCTGAGAAAGAGACAACAAGGAGGAGGGCCTTTTCAGTGGTGACTCCGCT
Source organism: Varanus komodoensis (assembly GCF_004798865.1). Taxonomy (NCBI): domain Eukaryota; kingdom Metazoa; phylum Chordata; class Lepidosauria; order Squamata; family Varanidae; genus Varanus; species Varanus komodoensis. The sequence continues at coordinate 2,990,950 of NW_025335780.1, forward strand.
GCATTGTGATTCTGAGCTGCAGGGACGAAAAGGAGGAGGAGGATGGTTGAGAGCCACTGTGATGGTGACAGTGTTGGACTGGGGACCTGGGAGTGCTGGGTTGTAGTCTGCAATTGGCCACAGACTCACTGGGTTAGCTTGGGGCAATCACTCACCCTCAGCCTACCCCCCGCCCCTTACAGGATTGTTGTTGTGAAGAGAAAATTGAGCCGTTTGGGTTCCCAGTAGGAGAAATAGAAGGCTGTATATTAATCCAATGTAGTAATAATAATAGCCCTCCATCATGAAATGTTTTAAAAACCTGCCAGACCTGTCTTATCAAAGACGACAAAGAATGTGTGTAGACACCAAGGACAGCAATGCTTCTGATGTACCGTTTTCCACTTTCTCAAAAAGGATAACCTCTTTCCAGCCAGAACTGCATTTCAAGTGTTTTATTGAGACATTGGATATACTTCAGCTATTTTCTATCTTCCAGTGCTTCCAGGGAGCTGAGAGCCAGTCTTGCTGAATGGATGACATTACATCAATGTCAAGGAAGTACTGCCTCCACGGAGTTTATCAGTGACTCTAATTCTGCAAAACATGTATGCACATGGCTGCCTTTATAGCTATGAAAAGTACCACTTACTGGAGCAGAACCACTCATACATTTGAAAAGTTACCTGACTGTGTATTGGCAAAAACTTATATATTAGGATACACTTTTTCTCCCCTGAAAATGAACAATTTCATCCTGCTGCTCAGATGCAGTCACATCTGTGTTCTTATTTTCAGTCCTAATATGCAGAAAACCATTGATCTTCTGGTTGAACGCTCTATTTTCCCAGCCATGACATGTTATAACTTAAGAATTCCTTTGATGTTCCCTGTCTATCTTTATTTCTCAACCTTCACATTTTTGATTAGGTCAGGGTGCTCAGTGAATATAGTACATGGAGGGTTCTCAGCAACTTCAGAGTAACTAGCAAGTGTGACTTTATCTTACAGTTAAAGAATTTAGTAACTAATTTGGAAAGTATATTTGTACAAGATTCCTCTGAGGGAAGGGAATATCTGACATCTATTCATCACTACCCATCCATCTGGGAACCCCAATGTTGCAAATATTACCAGAGTTTCGGGATTAAGTTCATTCTATCCTATTTCTGAATAGGCTTGCAAGGCATCTGGGGCTAGCTTCTTTATCACAGAATCATACAACTGGGAGGAGGCCTAGAAGGCCATCAGGTCCAACCCCTTGTTTACTGCAGGACTCAAGCCTCCCATCCAGATTCTAACCAGGGCTGACTCTGCTTAGCTTCTGAGATTAGCACATAGAATAGTTTAGCACATGCAATTTTGTGATGGAGGCATTTTTCTAATGTGCACATTACTTTTTATAGATGCACTGCTGTTTCAAGTGCACCAATATACAAATTTGTTTTGCAAAGGTACACATTCTTTGTGGACTTTTCACTTATGTGACCAAACTGATACTTTGAGTGGAACCTGGAAATCAGTTGGGAATTGTTCAAATTGTTATATGCTCTGGAGGGCAGATCCCAGTTAATATGCTGGGAGTTAACGTCTGCACTGGTTGCAGTTTTCAAACACTGAGTGCAACACATCGCAATTGCTTAGAGTACATAGCTTTGATGTAAAAATAAAATGTTGCCATTGAGTTTTCACTTCATATGAATTGTGAAATGAATATGCAAGTCCTTCTAAGGAGGAAAAAAGAAAATAAAATCAGAGGAATTTCAAGGAAGTCAAACCAATTTTATGAGTTGCAACATAGATAACAGCAAAGCAAATAAAACCTGTACTGACATTTGCTTACTGTTCTAGAGGCAAATACAATAGGCTGTATCCAATATTAACTAGTCTAACTTGCCCCATTCATTTCACTCAGTCCAGAATGGTGCTATGTGACAAAAAATATGCATGCATGCATGCATGCATACATATACATATGCATACATACATGGGCTGCAAGCCAACAGAATAAAAGGAATGCACACATCTATATATGGTATTTACATAAACTTTTTTCTCTATGTGTGCATCTTTAAAGGTTTTTCTATGCTATTTATACTTCTGTTTGTCAAAAGGGATGTACAGGCACAACAGAATCCCAGAATAAAATCCTTAGGAAGAAAAGGGGGGGACTCGTGGGAGCAGCAGGAGATTAAGTACATTTGGGATTTTGGGCTCCAACCAGAGTTTTGAGGTCCTCAGCCCTTGTATACTCTCCTTTAATGATGCCACAGGATGGGTTGATTCTTGAGACCTAATACATAGAGCTAATATTGGATACATTCCAATGTACCTCTTTGCATTGTCCTATTCTACTATCAGCCTATGCTCACCGTAAGTTCCAGATCTGGCTGCAGGGTCTGATTGCATGGAGAAAATCCTGATGTCTTGGAGTTAGAGAATGAAATTTCAATCTTAAAACTGTTTCACCAAAAGCAAAAACTGGCCACCCAAGCTTGCATTCTGGTCAGGTGTCTTGCTTCCTCTGCATATTGCAATCAGTAAATATCCTGTATATCCTCAACTGCAACCCAACTGCAGTGATCTATGCACTGGGCAGAAATATCAATATTTGGATGCGTTCAGCAGGCAACACGAAATGTAATCCAGCAATAGTGCTAATACTTGAACCATATTCATGTAACTTGGGACTTTTTGATTTTGCAAATGGTGGTTAACATGTGTAGGATTTCAATATAGCAATGGGCAATGAGAAGCACACACACACGCACACACAGAGGGATGGATCCAACGCTGAAGAGCAGCAAAAACAGCTGCTGCTAAGTTGTGTATCAGTCTAAATCATCAAATGAAGAAGCCGGTGCCTTTCTAAGCATGATCACTTTTGCTGCCGGAGAACTGCTTGGTGCTGTTGTAACAGTGAACCATGGTTAAGACCAACACAGGAGGTAGAAGAAGAAGAGATATGCATTTCCATAGATGGATACTAAGTTGTCAGCCATGCTCTGATCGGGTAGCCAGGGTTCTACCACCAATGTATCACCTTCTTTTGCTTTGTAATTCTAGCTGTAAGAAGCTGCTGATTTAATATTCCCCATCCCACTGCACTGAGTGTTCTCAAAGTATCTTGCCAGTTCTCCAAGAATGATGTCAGACTGTCACGTGCCAAGAATGATGCATTACCATCACGGAGGAACAGCAGTGATGGCGCATGGAACCCATCCAGACTTACTCTCCTGTCCTGGCATGCCATGCTGGCAGTTTAATTTTTTGCCAGCACTACAGAAGTCCAATCTGATACTTCTCTGTTTATCTGCAGTCACACATAACTAGTTTGATGGAGCAAGAATGATGAGTTGGATGCAGAGGATTACCCTAGTTTCTTGCAGTCCGGAGCTTACTATTTACTTATCACCCAGACAAAGGAACTGCATCACCTGAAAAAACAGACAGAATAAAGCAAGACGATTTCCATCATGGAAATAATTAAAACACATAGGTAGGAACTGTTTAGACGTTTTATCTATTCATCCGTATGTTAGGATCAGGAGTGCACATATACATAAATTCAGAAATGGTATTTCTGCTACTTAATGAGAAGTACAGTACTGTAATTTCACCATGCACAGTAAACTAGTGACCAGAAGATCCATGCATCTGCTCTCCTGCGAACTGCTGATGGACAGCCCTTCTCTTCCTTCTTACAGTCCTTCCTCTTTCATTTGGCCTTGAACAAGTCAGTCTTCCAATAGGACTCCTTGAAATGTAAGTCAGCTCTCTTATAGCCCTTCAGAGAGAGGACTGCTCTTTGTTAAATAGGACACATGACCACCCTCTAACAGCCAGTCAAATATAGGAAGCAGCAACTGGAATCATCAATCTTGTTAGGAAATGCTATTCCTCTTTCCCATCCAACCACTCCTCTAGAGACACCTTTGCACCTTTTCACATAGGGATACAAAACATTGCTGAACATGAATAAAGCTTCTCCTAAGGCAAAGGGAACTAATGAGTAATGTTACCCCTGTTCGGGCTCAGATCTAATCAAATCCGAGAGATGCACTTTCAAAGCAATTTTTAAACTAAGCTGAGCAAGTTTCAAAAGTCTGTCAAGAAAGCTCAGCTCTCAGGCTGCACTGGACTTGAGTCTTACAAGACCGGAGACACCAGATCAGAAAAAAAAATGAGCATAAACACAACTCTCTATTTGCATTTGACAATATGAGGCCAAAGCTGAGGTTTTTTCTTTCTCTGGTATTTAAAAAGGAGTTATCTGCAGTGCACAGGCCTGACTTTGACTCTTCCTGTGCCGCACAAAGCAAATACAGAGATCGGTGTTCTAGATATTATGCTCTGAGAGCCCCCAGGCATTCCTGGCATCTGGGGAACCACGTACTTCTTATCAAAAGTACATACATGCCTAAGATACTCCACTTTGTTCTTGTTGCCTGAACTCCTCAACGACAAACAGTGAGATGCTTGGACAGTGGGGGAGCAAAAGAAAGAGAAGTTTTGAGAAAATATATAGCACATTTTCAGAAGAATGAACAGCCCAGTATGAAAGGACAAGAGAGAGCATGGTGTTCACTTTTAGAGCAACAATTCCAAAGCTACAAATCTCTGCATGCAAAAATCTGGCAGCTGCCTTTTAAAAATCATAGAACCAGGGTCCCGAGTCCTTCCCCAATTGTGTTGCAGTCTGGTTGTCTCCTTCCAACAGCAGCAAGTATCACAACAGTGTTTCTTTATTGCTAGCACACAAAGCCTCTGAGTATACACCAAGGAAAATGGTGAACCCCATCTTCTGCTCATTACCCAAAGCTTCCTTTATGAACCCTTCTGTGAGCCAACCCTGAAGGAGCAGCTCCTCCCTCTGTGGCCCCCAATTAGGCTTTGTACCATAGGCTCTCCATTGAAGGAACTGGCCACTTCAGCATCCTTTCCTGCCAGGTGTCACTTTGGCACTGTGCCCACTCTCAAGTTTCTCGGAGACCACTTCCTTTTCCACATCCCACCCCGGGGATAGTAACTCTTCAGCTTCCCAGAGCCACTGTTGATGCTCAGGTGTCCCTGCGCTAAGCCCTTCCTGTGGCAACCCCCGCCTGATCCCAAGACCTTGAGGCTCATCTTAAGCTTGGATCTTTTGATAAGCAACCTCCCCTTCAGCCTCAGAATCTGAACCCTGCTGAGAAGGGGCACTGGGGGCTTTGTGCAAGCAGTCTTGAGCTTTCCCTGGATGCAAGAAATTGCCACAATAGCATGTTTTTAAAATGCAATGTGTCAACATTACATTTATATGCCCTCATTGAGAAGTAGTCAGCAGGTATTGCTCTGTTTCCAAAATTAATTTTTAGTGCTTGGGTTTCTCCTCCACTGGAAGTTTCAAAGGACAGCCAAAGAGTTCAGATAAGGCAGTTAAAATGCATGGGACATAATTTGCCCACCTTGACTGTGTGTTTATCCTGCCATGCACATAATATTCCTGAAGTGCAACATGGTACCGCTTAAAGCTGGAGTTCTAGGAAGAAATATCAAAACATAGAAACAGAGGGAGTCAGATGGGGTCTCCCGGGCCATCTAGACTGACCCCTGGTTCCAGCTGGTTCCACTCATGACATGCCCACCATGCGATGTCCAAATATATTAAAGGCAAGGGAAGAGATGAAGATGTGGGCCAGCTGATGGTACCAGCTCCCAGCAGAAGCTCAGAGGTGGCAGAATGTCTAGTAAGAGGGATGCGGCTTGGTTTCTAAATAGCCTGCATTGCAATAGCTATTTAACCCCTTTTACCCAGCTCCTTAGATGACCAGGGTTCCACTGAAATTTATGTAAAAGCAACTAAAAGAATGTCATATCATTAAACAATAGAAGAGCTGCAGACTTGCATATGATAACAAATGCATTTTCTTCCTATCCCACTTTCGACGAAGAGGACCAGTTTCTTTGCCCAGGTTGAAAAACAGGCAAAGCAGGTAGAAAACATAAACATGTCAGTTTATGACCATCTCTATTTACAATGCATTCAGATATGTGTGTTCAAATTCTAACTGTCCCCTTCACATGATAATTTTTACATGCATTAAAATTTTATGCACATATAAGCAACATTCATACTGGGGATAGGGGAAGAATTCTTTCAACACACATTTTAATGTGGACATATGCAAATTTGCCTTTTCCAATCACTGTGCAAATCAAAACTCAGTTATCCTTCCTGATGCATAGCTTTCTGAATTTTACTGTTTTCTCCAATCAAAAATGCATTAAAAAGTATGTGTGTTACAGAAAAAAACACTGAAATATGCATTATATAAAGGAGAAAACCCTTTGCAAAACTGTGTAGATTATGAACAAATGCAAACTGGGATGAATATGTTGAGCAAAATGAATACAAAATATGGTTATGAAGTTTCATGCAAACCTTGTTTTGGCTTGTTTGTTTATTAAATGTCAACATTCAGGACAAATCTGATTTAACTGGACTAATTCTCAATGTTCAAGATGAACAAATTTTAAACCAGGGACCAGATTAAACTGTCTTTTAATCACTCACAGTAAAGGAACGTGTATAGATTTGTATGTGTGCCTGTATTTTACCTGACAGTAAGTATGTCAGTGCCGATTCAGCTCAGGTGCTACAGATGGGATGGTGAGTCTTTCTCACACCAATTTTCATCCTGAAATTCCACCTCCTTGATGGGGGCTATAAAGGATGGAGCTCAGTTTGCTCCTGTGGGAAAAATACTGAACTAGATGCACCCTTGATCTGATCCTGTATAGCTCACATAATGTTCTTATCCATAGAACCCAATGGAAAATTTTTCAGTAATTGTACATGGGGGTCGCTTATGAAAATGGATGGTACTGGCTATTCCCCCCCTCTCTTAGACTACCTTTATATCAGTATGAACTAGCACACTTACCCTGGAGTAAAAGGTCCTACCACACACAGCTTCACCATGCATCATTAGGACATTTAGTTTGGCATTGACAGTAACAAACAAGGGTAAATTGGACTATCTTGAATTCAGGACGCCATCTCTGTGCTTAAGCGGAGTGTGATAGAGACAGAACTGGCATATTGGCTTCACACACGATGTCAGACAAGTCTTTTCAACAATTGTTTGAACTAAGGTCAGTGTCTACCGCAGAAGGGGACCCTAGAGTTCTGCAGTGCATCTAAGCAACGCTATTTAACCCATGTGCAATTTTTAAAGAAGAGCAGCTGTTATAGAGTCAATGTTCTTTCCCAACAAGTTTCTTTTAATGAAAATGTAATAACAAAAGGAAGACACAGGACGCTTGTTTGGATAGAAACTAAGTCAATAGCTGCTCTTTTAACTACACAGAAACAAGATTTTTCTTTTATTTTCTTTTACCGGAGATGGGCAGTGACTGTGGCTACTCAAAGGCACAGTGGTTGGTGACTTCCTTTGAGAAGTATTGACTAAACTCCCTGCTTGTTCTTCATTTCATCTTCTGTGACTAGATATAAAATCCTTACAAATGTAAATATCATCCTGTGTTCTTTCCTGGGGAAGATCTGAGGAAGAGCAGACACAGCCAAGCTGTTTAACAGACAGATCTTTCTCACATTACACACAATAAGAAATCAGGAGAGTTATGCAGTGATATGGGAAATTTTGGGAAGAAACAAGTATGCCTGTAGCTCATCAGCTTCATTTTTGCAATTAAATGTGCATCCTATCAAAGCTTCCAGGATGCTGCTTATAGAACTCATGGGCAGTACCCTGAATAATATGTAATATTAATATTATTAATAAGTGATTATTATATAAGAACACCTACATATCTTCCTGACTTACTGGATCTAGACTAATATAAACCATGAAAGGCATTTGTGCAAGGGCCGAATATGAAAGGAAATAACCAAAAGCAATGTTTACACACAAATACTAACTGCATGACTTGCTATTGCTTTCTATAAATATAAGTAAGTATCAAATGGTAACCATAAAGAATGTTCTTCAAAAAAAAAAAAACTTTTGATATGAGTGAAATACTGAATATGTCAAGGAGGGTTTGGAAGACCACGGAGGAAGACAATTGTTCTGTCCCATTGCCACGCCCATTTTAACATATTTTGCACTTGAGAACCTCCTCTGCACACATGCAGTCTTTGCCAGTGATAAAAACATGATGCGGGCAAATACCGAGAAGTGACGACTACGTCACCTTTTCCACTTAGCATTCCCACCCTGCCTCTTTTTCCAGTTCGGAGTCAAAGTTTGAGGTAGTCACCTTGGAATGCACCTTTGAATAAGGAAGCCCAGTCTCTACAAGAGCTATGGATTTTCTCTTACCCTTTCCTGAAGTTTAAAATGGACTTCCAGTTATTTATTAATTTGTTTTTTACCCTACCTTTCCACCAAAAAAAGGCCAAACAACCCACAGCATCATCCCAGGCCATTTCATGGCAAGAAATGTGACAGGACTGGGAAGCTACTGAGAGTCCTTCATGAACGCAAAGGGGTTTAAAAGCCCTTTAAAAATGTTAGGGAAAGGTGGGGAGAAATCCTGGCACACTGGAAACCTAGCATAAGTTCACAAACTTAGATAAGTTGCAACATTTAGCCATAGACTTCACGAGACTTCATTCAACTGCACCATCTTCAGGATTGTTCCTCTCTTCTCCCCATCCTTGGAATGTCTGTGTCTCTTGCATATACTTGTCTGGCAATAGCACACCATACAGGGAAGCAATGGAGACAGCAGAGGGTCTGAGAGATTAACTACAGAGTCCATGTACACAGTTCCCCATGCATGTGTCACTGGGTGGATCATGTGCCGATCTTGTGGACAGCTCCACTCAGTGATGCAGCAGAATATTGCCAAGGGCGGGTAATCACATTCTTCGTCGACAAAGGCAAATCCAAAATTGCAGGCAGCTGTGTTGATCCATATCAATGAACCAGTGCTCACAGTTTTCCCAGGGAAGGAGCAGGCATTCTGCACAGCTAATGGGGATTAATTGCCTATTCAAGGCAAAGTCATCCCATTACCACTGGGGGCGAACTATGGGTGCTGGGAAAATGCAATTTGCCCTGCTTCTGGGAGGGTTGCGGCCAAGCTCAGTTTGAGCAGGGAATTCCAAGACAGCAGAAATACATCAGGATCCCTGCTAATAAACAACGGCCAGTACCTCATCTTTCCAAGCTCCGGCTCCACTACATCATTGATACAACATACACCAATTCCCAGCTTAGGAAGAGTTTCCCTCCCTTTCCCTGAACTGTGAACATACTTTATTCATCATGGAGTGAGGGGTCCACTGCAGCAACATTTTATTCTTATATTTATGGTTCAGGTTGGGGCACCCAGCCTAAGACCAATGCTGAATAAGTGATCGAATCCACCGGAATCACCAGGAGCACGTGGCCCACTCTCGCAGCAGTACAGGCTCGGTCTTTCGTGAGGCTAAAAGAAGCCTCACATTGTGATTGAATAAATATTAAGGCCGTGCAATTCCCCACAATTCTGTTTTCAAATGGGAGCATCTGCAGAGTCAGCTTGCTATTACCACCCTGCATCTACAGCAGAGATTGCTGACACGTGAATGGGATGCTTTGTCAGTCTGGCACAAAATGTAGATGAAGCACGGAGAAGTGAAGAAGGAATTCAAAGGGGCTCTTGATTGCCTTCTTTAAAATGCCAAGAACTTAAGCTGCCCTTTCTTATCTTCTTCTGCATGTATGTGACACTTTAGGAGGTCCATCTTATTGTACTATAATTCAGCGATTGTTCGCTGCATGCACTGGCCCTTTCCTTGCAAAAGGGCAGCATGAGAGCTATAATTCTGGCAATGAACAGCTGCATAATTTAGGGGTTGTTCCGCCACGAGGGCGCTCTTCCCAATTTGTGTTTCTTTAGCAGATGCCAATGTTTCCCAGGCTTATTTAGAGATGCAGCACCTCCCACACCCCAGACCCCAGTACATGCAGCCCTACAATTTAAAACTGCTGGACTTTCTTGGAAAGCAAATTCAGTCAGGCTATGCTTGTCTTGGACAAGAGAATTTCCCTGCCATTATACTGATGCCGACAACTGAGAGGCCCTGGGATTTTCCAGAGAACACGGAGGAGCAAACTCTATCTGCCCTTTATTCCAAAAGGGCAACACCAGTAAACTAATAAGCAATTTATTTTCAACCAACCCAAGCCTAATCTCTGTTGCTTTGTGTCACGGAGACAGAACAATAATGCCACTGCCATTCCTCTGTGTGGCATGAATTACACAGGACTAGTCCTTGGCTTATCTCCTAAGGATGGGCATTGTGCCTTTTAATCTGCCCTGCTTTCCTGTGCACTTGCAGGGCAAGAGGAGGGGAAATAGCTCAATCTTTGGCCTCAGCAGAGCCTGTAACACTACTCGCAGTGCTCTTTGTGGAGCCCCTGCATCACCTACAGAAGAAATAATTACTGTGCCCAAGTAAACAGGCAAAGAGCTGTTCCCACCAGAGTTTGGGATGGGGGTTCTTCTTCCTCTGTCTCACTCTTTCTCTGTCTCTCTCCTCTTCTTTTAGAAAAAGGGCAAGGCAAGGCAGGACTCAAATAGGAAGTGTTGGCTGATGGAACCACCAGGAATGGACAAAGGAAGAAGGTTCTCTGGCTGTACGGCAGCACACAAATGTAACAAACAAATACACAAACAAACAAATGTGTTGGGAGTTGTAATAAGGCACTTGAGCAAATCAGACCTCTCTCCCTCTCCCTCCCCCACTCTCTCCAGCCACCTCTGTTATTACACAGAGATAGATGGACCCTGCCAGTAGCTATTCAAATGAACCAGATTCTTGAAGTCCAAAACAAGCCCACAGATGCTGAGGAAATACTGGAAAGAACACTGCAGCAGTAGAGAAGCTTAACCAAGGAGAAAACAAAGAGGAGCAACACCAGAAAGAATTCACATCGCATCACTGCACGCTCTATCCCAAGACCAAGTGGACACATTCAGGTTTGTACCACTGTTTCATTTCCAGTCTCTTGGAAGTGGATTCAACACTCCGGTGGATTCAGGAAGTTCCTGCCTTCTTGACACTAGAAGTTCCACACATTCCTGCAATCATGACTTGCTTGCAGAGGGTGGTGGGAAGCTGTGCCCTCTTCTGCCACTGGAGGAAAGATGACGTGGGTGAGGTGGCAGTCAGGAGGGCAAACACCACCCTTGACTGCATGGTCAGAAGTGTGGCTTCTAGATCAAGAGAGGCATTACTACCACTCTGTACAACTCTGGTGCGCCCGCAACTGGAGTATTGTGTTCAGTTCTGGACTCCACATTACAGGAAGGATATAGCCAGATTAGAGTCAGTGCGGTATAGGGCCACAAGGATGGTGGCTGGATTTCAGGGAAAGCTTTATGTGGGAACTGGGTCTTTTCAGCCTGGAGAAGAGGAGACTCTGGGGGGATCTGTTGGTGACATATAGGTACATGAGGCGGTGTCACATAGAGGTGGGTGGAGACCTGTTCTCCCCTGCAGAGGATGTGCTCCATTGGAGCTGAGTTCAAGGAAGCAAGGTTCAATTTGGATGCCAGGAAGCACTTCCTGACAGTTAGGACCCTGAGGGTATGGAATGGGCTTCCACGGGAGGTGGTTAACGCCCCATCAGTGAGGGTGTTTAAAGACAGGCTAGACATGCCATAGTGGGCATGTCATGAGTGGAGCCAGCTAGAGCCGGGGGTCAGACTAGATGGCCAGGGGAACCTCTTCTTACTCACTCTCTTTCTATGTTTCTATGAATGCAGACAGATTCCTTCACTGGCAGGGTTCTGTGCGCACTGGCTCGGAGTCATGCAAGGTCAGGCTTCCATACAGTCAGAAGGAGCCATTCATGCCCATTCACTTTCAAGTGAAAGCTGTGTTTCTCGGTCTGCAGCCTGGGAAAGTGTCCCCACTTGGTCAGCTCCCAATAAAAGCTTTACCCTGGATTTCTTCTCCACTAAGGGCTGCAAAGCTGGTTTGGCTAATGGTCACGGATACTGCGATCGAATCCACAGAGAAAGCCTTGCCTATATGCCATAAGGACACTTTGCGAGCACCTTGAGGAGAACAATCCCAACAAGGCAAACGCCAATAGAAACTGGAAAGAAAATACAGTGGGGAAATAACCTGCTCATTAATACCATTCTGTTGCTTTCAGTAGCACTTTGATTATATGCTGCTTTCAGCCCGATCTCTTTGGCATTTATGGAAGGTGCAACTCGATTCACAGCACATAGTGTAGCATCACACAACCCCCTTGTAGAAACCTCTGCATTAAAAGGCAAACTGCCTCAACTTACGTCGCGGGTTAGCAGTGCTACATTCAGGTGGTAAACAGCAAGCATAAGAGAGACATGACAAACTGAAAAGGACCAGAATTTGTGTGCAAACTGGCAGGCACCGCGGTTCACTGACAACTTTAATTACTTTCTGGAAGTTTGGATAACTCTCCATTTGTTACAGTTGGACAGCTTCAGCCAATGATATTAACCTAATATTAAAACAAAGCTAGGTTTCTCTGTACCTTTCTTCATGAAGGCACAAGACAGAAATAACCCACAGACAAATAAAATCACAAGGAAGGTAGTTGCACTGACTTCATGCTATTAAAACAAAAGATAGTTACAAAAAGGAATTAGCAATGAAAAATAAAAATAAATAAAAAACAAAGCCTACAACCTCTTCACTGGCATCACACTCCACTGGTCATTATTCACCTTGGGTTATCTTCTATGCAGTGCATGCAGTCACCGTAATATTTATTCCAGACAACAGCTTTGCCGGCAAACTGAATCACCCCAGTTGTAAATCAAGCAAATGGCAGCGCTCATATTATGTTGCTATGAAAAGCACCTGAGAATGTGCTTTTGGAAATACCCTTTCATTGCCCAAGCACCCGCCAAATGTTTATGTGTGAGAATGTCTCTGTCTGTGTGCTCTATTTTAGGTAAATAAACCCCCCCCCCCC